>NW_024383081.1:0-23392 GCF_016835505.1 Polypterus senegalus | reverse complement strand
TATCTGTATATGTGATATTATATATTGTATGTTATATATTATATATATCTATATCTATATATCTATATATCTATATATCTGTATATATATATATATATATCTATATATCTGTATATATATATATATTATATATATCTATATATCTGTATAATATATATCTATATTCTGATATATATAAATTCATATATATATATATATATAATTCACTAAGGCAAGACAATCATGGAAAGCACGCCGGAAGGGGCGTGGATTCACTAAGCCACCGACAAGTGAGACACCTATGGCACATGCAGGAAGGAGTCACGCCACCAACTCCAAGACCATTGGATACGACGACAACTCACAGAGCCACACCCACCAACTTGGACGATACAGAAAAACCGGCGTCATTTATATTCGTCCTGTCGTAGAGGTCACATGCAGCTCCGACCCACGTTGACTGTTCATAGAGGCATGTTTCTCGCGGAAAACTGTTTGCTAGGGGTATCCCATGGGATCCTTAAAACATTCCTTTACAACTGAGGTTAAAAACACAATGAAGTGAGCAGTCTTTAAAAACGAAGTTTTCGTTACGACGCCGACCGCAGGCACCATAGCAAACTGTTTTACACGCTACATACAGCATCGATCCGCATAAACATGCGCTCTTCTTAGATGCTCCTGCACTTTGTACACATTCCTCCCTCCCACCTCGCACCACCGTGGTCGGGTGTCTTGGTGGATTATATATAGAAAGGCAGCCAAAACCGCACAGAGCAATGAAAAGTCTACGTGAGTCACAGGTGCATCTGGACAGTACAAAGATCTTACAACACTGAAAGTGACGAGTTGGAGGTGGGCACATGAGCAGGCGTGTGATATGAACGAGAAATCAGCAGACTAGCATGACGGAGGGAGCGGAGTGATGTCCTTCCCTCTCCTCCCGCTCCACCCTCCGCACCCTGAGCCCGCACGGATGATTGTGTGTTGGTTCGCTCTCGGCATTGTTACAATGTTGCTTTTCTTGCTGATTTATTACATTACCGATTTTTCAAATGTTAATTTTCTCCTGTGCTTAAAAATTATCAAAACCGCCAGATTATGCGTGTATGGAAAGGGTTGGTAGTGTATGTATATATATATATTTATATATATATATTTATATTATATATATATATATATTTATATATATATATATTTATATATATATATATATATTTTATATATATATATATTTATATATATATATATATATATATATATATATATATATTTATATATATATATATATATATATATTTATATATATATATATATATATATATATATATATATATATATTATATATATATATATATATTATATTTATATATATTTATAGATAGAATATAACGATATTCTTTCAATAACTTATTAATTTTATTTTAATTTATAGTCATCAGTTTAACAATAATGTGAAACATTGAACATGCCATGTAAATATAAAGATGTAATGGGAATAAGCTGCTAGCCCTGTCATGTTCCTGGTAATGCATTTAATATTATGATATATATTTTTTATTTCACCATTATTATCATAATTAAATGTTAGCTAAATACAATTTTACCTATAGCAATTTATTGCAAAAATATTATATAATAACACTTTTTCCATGTTTTTAGGTGACTATAACTCTTTTACTTTGCACATAATCTAGGTAATACATATGTAATCATGAAAATTCCACCACCGCTTGACTTCCCTAAGTGTGAAAATATCATTTTAACATAGTTTGATTATAAATAGAAATAAATGATTGTATATCAATATTGTGAATTAGTTATGATGAGAAACAAAGAGATATGATACTTGAGAAATATTGAGCAAATAGAAGTGGTTCTGATTACCTTTTTCTCTATCTCAGTATCCGAGAAAGTCGTGGGAAGCACACTCCCGAATTTTTAAATAAGTGACAGTGAAGAGAAGCTCAAGATTGCATCATCTCATTATTGATGCCATTGGAAATGTGTTGGGGACATGCTCTGCTTTAGTATATATTTTATCAACAGTTTATTTATTAATATTTAATTTTGTGTTTTCTATTATTTTTACTATGTCTGTTAAATCATCTTGAATAAATCTATACTAATAAAAGGCAAAGCCCTCACTGAATGACTGACTGACTCATCACTAATTCTCCAATTTCTCGGTAGGTGGAAGGCTGAAATTTGGCAGGCTCATTCCTTACAGCTTACTTACAAAAGTTAGGCAGGTTTCATTTAGAAATTCTACACATAACGGTCATAACTGGAACCTACTTTCGTCCATATATGCGGCCATAGCCATAGCCTGCAGTTCGGTCGCCATGTGAGGCGGAGTTGCATCCCGAATCATCACGCCTCCCATGTAATTGATTGCCTACACATAAAAAGGTAAATATTCGGGGTGAAGGACTTTGCTTAGCATATTCATTAGTGCAGCTACTGCGGGAACCCTCTGATGCTGAACAAGCCTTTGTGCACATATCAATAGGAAAGCAAGGTGTAAAGCTTAAGTTTAAATTACGTTCATAGACACGCTGCTGCTAAATATTTGCAGGCAAATCCACAACTTAATACCAGGAATGCCTGTTAAACATCTTAAAATCACGATTACCGATTTGAGTAGTGATCACTTCGATGAATGAAACCTGTTCAAAAAACGCATTACACAATTGAGAAGGCAGCAAAGAATATGAAGCGAAGTGACGATACAAGTATATTCATAAGTGCTGCTACTTCGGAAACAAAGCATGGTTTAAACCTAAAGTTTAAATTAAGTTCATTGACAGGCTGGCGTTTGTCATGCCCTACGTTTAATACGATATTCGCGAGATGCAAGGTTAATGAGAAGACGCAGGGTATAAATGAGACTTTTGATCACTTTATCATAGAGTTAAAATGGCTGTAACGGAGTTAAAATTGCTGGTGAAAGATTGTGCTTATGCAAACGAATAGGAAGGCAGGGTGTGTAAAGTTTAACTTTAAATTAGGTTCATAGACACGTTGCCGCTGGCGTTTGTCATGCCTAAGACGAATACGATATTCGCGAGGTACAAGTTTAATGAGAAGACACAGGGTTTAAACGAGACTTTTGATCACTTTGTAACAGAGTTAAAATTGCTGTAACGGAGTTTAAATTGCTGGTATGCCAGGTCTGAGCTAACATTAAATAAAGTCAGGACATCGCGAGATCGCACAAGATAGCACAAGCACAGCTGAGAAGCTTGGATGCATGTACTCCGAGCGGCTCGCGGAACTGACTTTGCAGAACTGGGAAAGGTTAAATTAAGTTCATAGACACGCTACCGCTGAATATTCGCAGGCAAATCCACAACTTAATACCGGGAATGCCTGTTAAACATCTTAGATTCATGAGTACCGATTTGGGTAGTGAACACTTCGATGAATGAAACCTGTTATCTTTACAACAGTTGACAAACACGGAATATAACTTGAACACAACACATCCTCCAAATACGAACCTGATTGAAAGAAATAATTATAATCAAATTCTTGATGACAGCATCACTCATAACAGTGACAAAACTATTACATTGACAATCATGTTACGTTGTTTTTAAAATGCTTTCTTTTCTTTTTATAACCTTTAATACACTACTTCTCCGCTGCGAAGGGCGGGTTTTTTGCTAGTATTTTAATAATCAGAAATTTTTACAAGAAGGCAAATTATGGGCTGATGATTTTTTGATATAACAACTATACAGTGATAAATCATGATTTGTTACTGCTAATTAAAACATTTACTTAACATTAAATATATTTTAGGCCTCAGTTAAAATATTATTTGCACTTTACTTTTAGTGGTAGAGTGTGAAATGAAGAAAAAAAATAAGTCCTCTTCCATTTTTTCCCTTAACAGATGTATTTTGAATACTGGATACAGTCATGAAAAGAAGAAGACTATTGGAAATTTATTTTTTTTAATATATTTGAAAAAAGCTAAAGGACAGACTGACAATATACATTTTTGCTTTTGCTAGAACATAGGTCCCTGGCTTATAATGTCATGGCCAGATACTCTTCATGCTAACTCAAATGTATCAGTTACCATGATGATAAGATTATGGATTCCAGACCAGGTAACATTACAGGGACATCTCTCAGAGGTACCAGTTGGATACCCAAGTTAAGACAAAGGACCATAACTCAAGGACGAGCAGCATTAATGGACAGAACTTTGCATTACTTGTCAACCCAAAGGATGGGCTTATATGCACCCAAGAAACCAATGGGAAGACCTTTGTTCCTTCCTTTAAAAAGCCTTTGCAAAACCCAGCACTTCTCTCATCAAACCTACAGTTCTCAGCCTGGCCACAACTTTCCCATAGCCCCTAATGACTGTAACAACTTGCAGTAATCCCTTTACTCCGAAGGGCAACAGCTGGTCTGGAAAGGTGAAAGACTTGTCTATATTGGAGTTGGACATGATTGCCATTAGTCCAAACTTTGCCGAGGAACAGCAAGTACACAGGGAGAGAACGAGAGAGACTGTACTCATAGAAGTTACTCATTTGCCTTGCAAACGATGGGAGCTAAGTAATCACTAGCCGACCCAGCAGGTGTAAGTAACGCTAGCAATAAGATGACTGACACTGTGGGTTTGAACCACTAAATGAAACTGGTACTAGAAGGTGCAACCAAGGTAAAAAAGAGGCATGCTCCTTAAACAAAGAAAGAAAGCCTAAAAAATTCTCCACATGTTTGGAGTAAGCTGACCTGGAAAAGAACAATTAATCGCTTACATTGAACATATATAATAAGATAAGTGGTGTTCTTAAATATAGAATTGCTTTTAAAGTTTTTAAATGACAGTCCAATGATAAGGTCAGATGGCCTTGATGGATAGAAACAATAAAAATAAAACTCAATTTAAGCTTGGGGATCTGCAGGGTTCCAGGCCAATAGACCACCTGGCCCCACTGGGCATTCTGCCTAAAATAAATGGTCTTAAGCCATTCTTTATTGCATTTGTTATTGGCTTTGTCTTAGAGGGTTCACAGATTGGGTCCTGCGATAAATTGGGGTATCCACTTTCATTCGGACATCACAGTCAGCTGCACAGGACTTTGATCAGGTGGTGGTGATGACACAGAAGAACTGGAAAACCAGAGACACCCAAACTTCTATCATATTATTACTATCAGATTCAACTATCTCAGTTAAACATCAGTATTTGGCTAGGCTACTTGTATTGGCTTAGTATGCATTACTTTTAATTAAATACACACTACTGATAATGTTTATAACAGTGTTCATTTATTTAAGCTGTACATGCAGTCATTAAAATATTGCAAAGTTAGTTTTAGAATATATTTTATTTTTGGAAAATAATATGATAAAAAACTAAATTAGGTTGATCATGTTCTCCTGTGTTTATGCGTGAGTTTCCTCCGGTGCTCCGTTTTCTCCCATAGTCCACAGGCATACAGGTTAGGTGCATTGGCGGTTCTAAATTGTCCCTAGTGTGTGTGATGTGTGTGTCTCCGGTGGGCTGGTGCCCTGCCTGGGATTTGTTCCTGCCTTGCGCCCTGTTCTGGCTGGGATTGGCTCCAGCAGACCCCTGTGACCCTGTGTTAGGATATAGCGGGTTGGGAAATGACTGACTGACATGAATACTGCATTTTTTGGTATTACATTCTTTATTTTTACAGACATTCTGTGATTGAAGTTGGCATCATTGTGAGTCTACAGAAATACAATTATCCGTTGACTATTCTTGCACATTAATACAATTGATATTAGCAGCTAAAACACTTCTTAAATGTGTATTTATTAAGATATTTTAACAAGTATTTGTACTACAGTTTTTTACTATTAAGACACCTCTTTGATTTAGTATATTATACACCTTTTTTTTACATTGTACTAATTAGTCATTCCTAACTTTGAGATGCAATTATGAATATGAATTTCACTTATGATGAAATTGTTTCTTACCAGTCATGAACTGTATGATACACACAGAAATAATAAACGCATTGTAATACATTGTTTTTTCTTTTGCACAAAACCCTCAACTAGTTAGTCAAAAGGTATCCTGTAATGCATAGCTTTTGATCACTAGAATTATTGAACTTGTTACATATTGAGGACTTATAGTGGAAACTGAGTAGGTTATGACTCTCTTATAGCAAGTGCGCTAAACAACCTTTCAACAGATGCATCTGATAACAGTAATGGACTCTCCCTCCATTTTTATGGCATCTCTATTACAAGTAACAGATGCAGTTTTTCTTTCTGTATGTGCATATAAAACATCTCTTATCAGTTGCCTACATTTCCAAAAGCAACAAAAATTTTTTTTCAATGACCTTTTGTTTCTCTCTCTTTGTTTTTCACTTTCTGATGCATACTGATGATGTTTCGTGTTACTATGAAATGAGTTAATGACTTTTCTGAATAGCAGAAGCCCACTGACTCCAGTGTACCTTTATATTCATGAATTGCCATACTGTAAGTTGACCAGGATTTTCAAAGTCAGCAGTAACATCTGTGTTACGGTATGTGTGAGTCTGAAAACATGAAATC
The DNA here is from genome assembly GCF_016835505.1 of Polypterus senegalus. Taxonomy (NCBI): domain Eukaryota; kingdom Metazoa; phylum Chordata; class Cladistia; order Polypteriformes; family Polypteridae; genus Polypterus; species Polypterus senegalus. The sequence continues at coordinate 16,843 of NW_024383081.1, read as the reverse complement.
TCCAAATCGCACACAGTACAGGCTTGTCAGTAGCGAGTGGGCCTTTCTGCCTGTGTAGCTTTAAAAAGTGAGCAGCGTGGTATCTATCAACATCATGAGAATGTGACATCTTTGTCATTATTCTAAAACACTAAAGTTAATTATGGCAGTGTGGCGTGGCACCTTTCTTACACTTACTTTTCTGTTGGATCATTACAAGCAGTCCTTTCCCATTCTAACTACAAGTTAGTGGGTGTGGTGCACTGTGCTGCGAGTTGATGCAAGTTGCTTTAAAACGGTTCATGGGCCAGATATGGCTCATGGGCCTTGAGTTTGATCTAGGTGCCTAGTCAAATGAATAACATTATCTTCAACTAAATACTTTTACTCAAATTCATATTGGGCTTTGCCCCCACTTTTCTTTTTAAAAGTAGCCTTTAGCAGTGGCGGACCTACAGTTTTGGGACCTTGAAGCTTGTGCTGTTATTGGGGACCCTTTGCAAACAACAACAAGGTCTGGGTAACAACTGTTATTTTCTTCGACGGATTGTTCTTTTCACAGATCACCACACATTTTTTAAAAATGTAGCCACAATAACCGCAAGCAATGAAGTACGCTTTCATTTTTTTGATTATAGCTAGCCTAAGAAGAATAATTTTAACAAAAAAATAATTTGTCATAAATGTTAAGCATTTTTAATTTTTTTATATGAAATATATTTAAAATGAAACATTTTCATTTACAGCTAGCCTACATGATACTTTGATAACCTTTTAATTTTTATTGTAACTATTATTTTGTATTGAATTACTCTATGTTATTGATTTTTTTTTTTTTTAAAAACCTCATATAGTAGATAACCAAAGTTTTTAAGCATGGTGGACTAAAGTCACCTCTGGGGGTCCTCCTGGATTGGGGGCCCTGAAGCGTAAGCTTCATTAGTTTCTTAGTTGATCCACCCTTGGCCTTTGGTCCACATCATTTTTTTAAGGTGTAATACCAAAGTTTTCAGTCATTCCATGTTTATTCTTTTATAAAGACTAATAGCACATTGCTGAGTTTTTCAATGAATTCTGTCAATTTTTCTTTGGAAAAATAAAATAGCTGAATCTTGACTGGGACGTTAATATAAAGTTGCTGTATAATGATTGAAGCAATTGTTTTACTTACCTTAACCATGTCCTCGTAAGTCAAAAATAGAATATCAAAATCATTGCTGCTGTTAAACCAACCTTTCACATGGTCGAACCATGAGCTGCAAAACACTGTGCAAGAAGAAAACCATTTTAATATCCTGGAATTATCAGCACAGAAACCCAAAACAAACCCAGATGATAATGTAATACGTAATATATGGGCAAAAAAGATTTAGTTATATGCTCAATTTAATTGTACAGATTTGTTTGAGTATATACCAATTTTATGTACAAATACAAATTAAACTTCACCATTCTTTACACATTCTTGTTAAAATAATTTATTGTATACCAGGAAAATGTTACCATCTAGGTGTATTGACATGTTTTTTTTTAACACTTTTATTATCATTTATATGAAAACAGTATACATCAAACATGATTCAGTAAATAAACCAAACACTCTAGAAGTTGGTAATAAAATCAAACATTCACAAAATTACAGATACATCACTTAAAGCACAACAGGATGGGTGATAAATGGAGTCTTTTGTTTCTGTGATTTCAAGTTCAACACACAGCAGTTTTTTTTTTTGTTTTTTTTTTTTTTTACTTGCTTGTTTGTTTTACAAATTTAATTTACTGATATACAATATGACAGCATTTTATCACAATGTACAATGTATGATATTATATATGATAGGTCATAGTTTTCACTCTAAATGTAAACATGTGTTATGCACAGGGTCTGTCAAGGTATGTAATAACCCACCAGGACAAGAGGGGGCACCGTGACTAACTTTGTCACCTCCTTCTCCCCCAGCATTGAGAAACTGCCCAATGAGGGTAACTGACTCTGCTCCTTCTGGTTCACCAACCATAAAGCCCCAGATTCCCAACAACAACAACAAATCGCCAGATAGAGCTCTGAGCAGACTGACCCTGACCTAAGGCTAGGAGTTGAATCTCAGAAAATGAAGAAGTTTTGCCAGGTATTTATATGAAATAATCTTGAGTTATTGTACAGAATATTCAGTGTACAAGTGACCCTCTATATGAATGTTTTAACACTAAAACTCATGCAGTGTTATTCAATGCATTTCACTGGTTCTTTAATTGCTTTATTCGCTTTACTTCACACTACTTTAAACTCTGTGTCAAAACAGTAGTGAAAACGGCCTTCCGATTTGTTAATCAGGTTGACTGAGACATTACATTAATAAAAAAGTCACATTTCTCTCTTTTTTTTTTTTTTTAACATTTTCTGCAAAAAACCAAATCAATTTAATTTCCAACAGATTCAAAGAGCAAGTCAATAAGCATTATGTTCATTACTATTTTTGAAACATATTTTAGAACATAATTGAAAAAGCACTGTACCTTCACCTGTGAGAAATTTATAAAAAAATTCATCAAAGCTGTTTTGGTTTTCCAGTGTTTTTGAATAATTATGAAAGTGATAAAATGACACTGCTACATCTTTTGGGTTTCTTGCCAAATATATAACCTAGAAGAAAAGAAAAAAATAAGTTAAACAGTTTGTGTTGGATGAAGTGTATACAGTATCTGAGTTTCACTGTATACATTTTCATGCCATGCTATCAATTGGTGTGTATGTCACTGAGGGTATCTTTGAAAATATTTCAATGTAGAGAGGAGTTAATTTTTCTGATTGGGACGAAAATATACAGTATGTGTGATTTGCATATACCATATGTGTTGGGTATAAAAATATTGCCATTAGAATAAAAGGGTGTTTTGCTTTAAGTTACCATTTTTTAACCTTTATTAAGACATTCCCAAAACTAAAGTAGAATAAAAGCTCTAATTTTCCTATTTTCCTCCCTTACCATAACCTATTGTGTATGGGGAAGGAGCGAAAGCTTTAGATTCGCCAAAAATTTCGATCTCTGGTTTTCAATGGACATTTTAGGGTCCCCTGATACCGAAAACATCAATATCTCAATGATGGGTGTGTGTGTATGTCTGTATATGTGTGTGTGACTGTGTGTCACAGTTTCTTGAGGACGGTCTGGACCTAAAACGGCTGGATAGAAAATTACCAAACTCGAAACTTAAGCTTGTTATGAGATGATGATGTCCTGATTAGTTTTTGAGCCAAATTGTGTAAGAGAAGGAGACACTCTAGAGCAGGAGTCCCCAACTCACAGTGGCTGCAGGTTTTCATTCTAACCCTTAATTAGTGACCCGTTTTTGCTGCTGCTGTTTTTGCTAATTAGCTACTTTTTTATTGACTCACTATAATTGTTAATTGTTTCCATTTTTCTTAATTAACAGTGAAATAATAATGAGATATAAACAAGCCAAGACATGGCCAGCTAAACTGTGCCCATCATACAATATTTGAAAATAAAGAAAGGTGGATGTCTCAGATCAGCAAAACATTTGTATCATGCTCTTAAAAAAGGAAATCAACAGTTTTGGTGTAAATATAATGAGAAGATCGGCAAGTAATGGTATTAAATAGCATGTTTACCAACAAGAACTGGCTTCTAATTAAGAAATTGGTTGGAGTGCCATAGTTTGGAGCTTGAGGCATCATCTTAGCTTGGTCTATTGACCTACTTCACATCTCATTTTTATTTGGTTGCCATTTAAGGACAGAAGAAGCAATGCAGAAGGCTGATGGTAAAAAAGGCAAATAAAATGAAGGGAAATTAATTCAATTAACAGCAGAAAGTGGTCACTGATAAAGAAAGTTGCAAGAAGAAAAACCTGTAGCCATTGTAAGCCCTCCAGGAGATGGAGATGGACATCCTGATTTAGGAATACAGTTAACGTAATTAGCCGTGTGATTTACAAGGATGTCTGTTAGAAAGTGGTGTTCAAACTGAGGCTGTCTTTTGACAGAGAGCAGGAGTGTATAGGGCTGTGGACTTCAGTCATTAAAAACAACCCATGAAGAGCTTGTGGTGAACGTCCTGCATTGTTTTGAGAGACATTGTTATATAGGATGAATTCTACATAATTAAGAACAAAAACAATTCTTTTTTATTTTTGTATCATTTTTAAACACTCTGTTAACATTGTTAACTTTGCATTATCTATTTATATCCTATGCACAAAAAATAGACTAATGTATTCCCATTTTAAGCACTTAGTAGAGCTCTGCTACGAGTGGTTCATTTCCTTAAACAGCAGAGATATTACTCATGTTATGCTTGACACAGCAGTTCAGACTGCTTTGGGCATCCCTTACACATGGATGACTCAAGTCGGTTCAAAACCTGATATTTTCCATTAAATTATGTTGAACATAGACCTCTCTCCTCTTAACTAGTAAGGAAGGTCTTAAGAAATATTACTGTCTATTTGAAAGATGTCTTTACTCAACGCTTTCTTCCAAGTTCAGGACAGATTGCAGTAAATGATTTCCTTGAAGCGTCTGAATGAATCCACATGCCTTTGCGATGGCTTTCCAAACTGAGAAGGATTGGTTCCCCACTTACATGTGGTACTGCGGAATAGCCTCCGTGGACCAGGAAAGTGAGACAACAAGTGGGTGAATGCTGCACCCCATTTTCAGATCTCTTCACATTAAGATTGAATTTAGGCCGATTAAGTCAGGAGTTTGCTTAATTAAAGCCCTGTATGAGACCGTGAACAGAAGTAGCTACCATACTTATTGCTTGATTTTATCATTCCCCAATGAAAATGATATTTCTGCTTTGTGAAAATTTTTTCTTTTTTTTTTTTACTGTACCTTTCCTCTTCCTTTCCTTAGGCCTTTTGGAACCAAGTAGTGAGGCAAATGAGAAACAAAACCCTAGGGGATGGTCTTTCATTGTAATTTAAACTCTCCATCTCTGCTTCAATCCAAGGAGCAACATCAACAGTTAATTTTCCATCAGGACCATTTACTTCATTCCCATAGTACATTAATGCCAGAATGTACTGAATCCATACTGTTCCTAAAAATAAAATACATAGATATTAAAATAGCACTTCTTCATTTAAGAATAGTAGTTTTATAGGGCGAGAGGCCTTTCATGTTGCCTGTTTTCTTGTATCATACTAAAATAATTTGGATGAGAGCAATGAGTTGTTACTAACCCATTCAGGTAAATGTCATATTGATTTATCATTTTTCAGTTTTACCTTTGCTCACAGAGGTTGAATTGTTAAAAACCGAAATGACAACAATACATTTGTATACATTATAACTTCTTTACCTGAAAATTTTGAAAAACAGCAATGTATTCTCAACCACGTCTACTGCATATCGACTAATTCTATCTTTTAACAAGCTTAGTTACTTTAATCATAAAGTTTGATCATGTAATTAAATTTGTTTATATAATGCATCTTATTTTTCTTTTCAGAAGTCAAACGTAGTAATTACAAGGTTTGTAGCAGAAATAAAAAGAATTTTACAGTTACAAAGAAATGCAGACAATATTAAAAGGCTGGCATGGTAACTGATATTGCCATCGGATACATAAATGAAGAATGTCTTCATTTAGCTCTGCTACATTTTCATAATTCAGTGTAAAAAAAAAATGGAAGATGTCTGCTGCCTGATATATTTTAGCAAGGAGGACATTCCTGGCATTCATACAAAACTTCAACATTCATATGCAGATATTTGCATGGGTGCACATCATGTGCTGTCAAAACAGGAGTAGTTGTCTTTAAATTAGGGAATACAGACATCAAAAGTGGTTGCTACAAACTGCCTGTATTGAAAGCAACAAAGTAAAACCGACATTGTCAAGAATCGGATAGGACAACTAGAAGCTGCAGCAGAGAATGGAATCGAGCCAAACAGTCCCTGGATAGTGGAAAGTCTGTGATTGCTGAATTCAGACGTGCTTAGTTTGACATATTCCTGGAATATCCTGGTGTTTGTAGTCTTTCTTCTTCATATACTCTCATCTATGTCACTAAGCTGAGGCTGAGCCAACCCCAGCTTGTGTTCATTTGGCTCATAGCTATTACCCCAACTCTCTTCTCTCTTGAGCAATAGCAATTGAGAATGTCTGTTGACAGTTTCTGTGTTCTTGTGGGTGACTCTTCTTCTCTACCTCCTCCTATGCCTATATAACTGAAGGCCTTGGTTAGGGAGTGGGCTTCAAAGCCCCTATAGCCATCCTTCACAGTTAGGCACTTGGCTCTCTACCCTGCTTGCTGGAATTCCCTGACCAGTCCCACATACTTGGTGAGTTTCTTTCAAAGGACTCTTCTCCGATATTCTTCCCATGAGACTGTTAGCTCCAACACCTCCATTTGCTTGGTGATGTATATATTGTCTGACACAAGATAGTGGCAGCAACATTCAGCTGTCCACCACTAACTGCCAGTCCCTGGCTGAAGCCAATGTGCCTGTAGATGTTTTGCTGTAATTTTTGGCTGCTGACATTCTCTAACAAAAGTGATAGTCCACTTACAGAGGTGGAAACACTTCGCTGCAATAATTCCTGCTCTGATAATTTTGCCGATGGCATTCAGGACTTGATCATGCTGTCATCTATACTGACTCTTGCCTAGTACTTGAAGCAACTAATGAGGATGTGTTCCAAGGGACCTTGCTTGAAGGGGACACATCCCCTGACACAGGGACTCTACTTTTCCCCATATGTGCATGATCAGTGTGTGACAGAACATTGTAGAGTGCCTGGATGAGGAATGCTATGCAGTGTGACTCAAAGTGTCATATTTCAGTCCAGGTCACCTTCCTCAAAACAGCATCGCTCTTACTTGTCCACACTTTGCTGTCTCATTGCAACTTCCCTACATGTTCTCTTCCTCAACTGTTTGTCTCACCTCTTGCTGTATTAACCTTGCTGTGTTCCTCCCTCCCTTGGTGGTTCTAAAGTGGGGAGTCTTGAAGAAACCTAGTCCATCTCAATCCCATGTCATTATGTCCACCAGCCTCTTGTGGTGTACTCTTGCCTCTGCCCTCCATTTCCTTCCTGTTTTCAATCTAATTCCAGCAGCTTTTCTTGCAACTTGACCGTGCAGCCAATTTTTGTTGAAGTACCTCCATCTAGTATATGTTGAAGTGGTTTACTCACACCAGCTTGCAGAGAAGCTGTATTTCAACTGAAGTGGTTTGTGGGTTTTTCTTTGCAGCTTGACAAATGATCCCGGCAGTTGTGGCTGAAACTTTAGTTGGTCTACCTGACTGTGGCCTGGTAACAACAGCACTCTAACTTTCCACATTTTTCCACTATCAGAGTCTCAACACTACTGACAGACATTTTCAGGTTTTCATATAACTTTGTATAGCCTATTACTGGGCTATACAAATCAACAACCGTTTTCAGTTTTTTTGCTTTCTCCATGACTTGGTATCCAGCAAAGTCAGTGCAGCTCTGCAGGAATTTAAATTGACTATTTATGCACCGACACTGATTACAATCAAAGATATTACAGGCATGGACACTCTGCCTTAGTAACCCTTTAATTTTAACCTGTATGAGTCAACTTGTGTGTGTATATTATCATTCAAAGAGTATGTAAACTGTGGAGAACTCCCAAATGGATGATTTCAGTAATCATTATTATTTAAAAAGGGCACACACAATTATGTGATAATAAATTGAATCGCTTGTTCAACACACTCTCTAATTAAAAGGAAAGCTTTGCATGATTACTTATATTTTCCAAACAAAGGCCAATATTTCACAGTATGCCAAGGCATGTAAACTTATGAGCATGACTGTAAATTAAGCAATGTTGTGGTCAGTCTATATGATGCACTAGTGAGACTGCATCTGAAGTATTGTACAAGAATGCTACAAGAAAAAGCATGCTTTCAAGATGCTACAAGAAAGGCATACCAACACTTGAAGCTGTGCAGAGGAGAGCAACCAGGTGTATCGTGAGGACATAAAGACATGCTGTACTCTGGACAGACTCCGAGAATTAAATCTGCTTAGTCTCAAAAAGAAGGCGTGTGGACTTCATCTGGGTTTTCAAAATTCTCAAAAAGCGCTGATAAAATAGGATCCAGCAAAAATTTTTCAACTTACGGGTGAGTCGCATATTCAAGGAAGCCAGAGGGAATTAAGGGGAAATGTATTTTTAACTGAAGCCAAAAAGTACATCTTTATGCAAAGAGTTGTGTGATTGTGGAGCAAACTAGTAAGAAATCTTATCTGCACCTTCAACCCCACAGAATTATGGGCTTAGTCTTTTGGGTTGTTAAGGGATAGATAAAAGTCCAACTTTTGAACAAAGGAGAAAACATGAAATCATTCTTTGTTACCCTCAACTCCGATAGTATGGATGTACTATTTGGACCAACACATGTTTGGGTTAGTAAAAAGATCTTGCATGAGGCTCAGAACTATTAGACTAATTAAGAGTATGGATAACTTTGCATCACTGTTTTGGCATGAGTGAAACTGGGTTCTATCACAAAGGGATCTTCATCCTTCAAGAGCACCAGTGACAAAGAGATTCTTTTAGAGAAGCAAACAAACATATGTAAAATTCAGTGATGCTGTAATGTCTCATTCATATGCTTATTGACTCATTAAGCAAATGGATGTTTAGAGGTGACATGATTCAAAGCGTTTAAAATTGTGAAGGGAATTAGTATGTTGGATTCCAGTCATTACTAAACAGTGAAGTCTTCAACAGGGGCACAGATGGAAATTTGTTAAGGGTACATATTTTGCAAACATTATAAAAGTTTTTTCCCACACAAAGAACCATACACCAAGTAGTGTGGTAGTGTAGGACTTTAAGGACATTCATATCTCCCTCAATGCTATTCTGGAGTAATTATGTAAATAGGATTACGAACTTGTTTTGGTGAACGGTCTGTTTTGTAAAACTGACATATTGTATGGTTGGAATAAAAACTAATTTGATTGTTTATTTTGGCACCAGCCTTGCATTTAGGAGACATTCTGTAGATCTACTTCTCCACATTATTACTATATTACCTACCTGCCATATTCTATCGGGTCCTGTCAACTCAATGTACAGAGAGCACAATATAGAAAATGGAATTGAATGTGAATCAAACAAGATATTCTTGTTCACATGCCTAGCTGAAATGAAAGTCTTTGAATTAAAATTCACAGCAATACAGCAGAATATTATTCCATACCAGATTTTGGATAAGTGACAGCCAAAATGTCAGTGTCCCTAATTTCAAAGTTTTCCAACTAGTCCAGGTATTCCTTTTCAGTGCACAGTGGAAATTAATTTAAATCCTTTGTATTGAAAAAGTTTAAAGTCTGGATTTCCTTTGTACTTTGTCTTGCTTAAGTCCCTGAAAATGAAACAAAATAGTACTAATGTTCTTAAACATTACGTTCTTAAATAAACAACAAAATGTCCTTAAATATATTTTATACATTTTAAAAAGTAATTGCTTTCATTGTGTACTCCTATATTTTGTAACACGTGCACAGTGTAGTAAGACCTGAACCGCGTGTAATAGACATAAAGTAGTGACAAGGATGTCATTCAGTTTTCATTTGCCTATTGGACTGCAGTAAGAACCCTTCTTCTGTGTAAACAAGAGGAAAACATTCCACTTCTATACACACACACACGAAACACCATGAACAGAAACTGTTGTTGAAGAGTAGTGTTACCTGCTGCTATCTGTAATGTAAATCTCTGGTAGGAGAATAGTTTCTTTTTAACATTGCATTATAACGTACTATGGATCCCCAGAGGTTTCTGTTGTCGAGGGATGCTGCTGACTCAAGTTTTTGTTTTCATCTCTTTCATTGCAGACAGATAGAATGATATTGTTAAGTTCCGCTATCGTCAAATTTGAAACTTCATTTTACTATGTATTTGTAATCTGTATTTTACTTGTGTGTATAATGTAGATAGAAATGTAAAGCTGTAAATTGCATTTCACCTGTGACCTAATGTCAACCACAGCCTAAGTTAGTTCTTAAAGGACCTCCCTTGCTGTAGAACCCTGTCCATTTAACCACAATTGAATAACAATTAGAAGTATATGATCCATCCATCCATCCATCCATTTTCTAACCCGCCGAATCCGAATACAGGGTCACGGGGGTCTGCTGGAGCCAATCCCAACCAACACAGGGCACAAGGCAGGAACCAATCCTGGGCAGGGTGCCAACCCACTGCAGAGAAGTATATGATGTTCAGCAAAATATATACTTATACATGAAGCAAAGAATCAGTACAAAAATATTGTAATGCCTATGTGTTCAGAAGTTCTGGCATCACCCATCTCCCAGGACATCAACAGTCATGAACCGAGGGTGAACTAGGAGAATGAGGAGACATACAGTATTGGTACAAAGTGCTTAGTGCAGTTTATTCCAAACAATCTGTGCTCAAAACTGCAGTGTAGCAGTTACTCAAAGTTATTGTCTGCTTTTTTCTTTTTTTCTTTTTTTTTTTTTCTTTTCATTTTTATTACTATTTATTTTAATATTGTTTCTTTGTATCAGTATACTGCTGCTGGATTATGTGAATTTCACCCTTGGGATTAATAAAGTATCTATCTATCTCAATAAATAAATTATTTATAAAAACAAGTGTCTTTATAGGAGATAAAACCAATAAATAAATTGTTCCAAAAAATGTTAAAATCAAGGTTAAAAAAAACAGAGTCAGAATTGAGCTACATTTCCTTACTAGTCTCTGAGTGCCAGTGCATTTCTTTCTCCCATCTCTCCTCTACTTACCCTCTGCATCTCCTCAGATGGAGACTTTAGGAGCAAGGTCAACCATCAACAGCTTTCATCTGGAGATACTAACTATACCAATTTAAGTTTCCCTTTGTAACAGAGGCTCGATTCGTAAATGAAGTCTAGAAGCTTTGTGAGCATAATAGTATAGAAGAATCTTGTAGCCCATGGTCTACTCCCAGTTGTATTAGATAAAAAAGGATGGTGTTCTACAGATTTTGTGTTGATTACCATTGCTTTATTGCAATTACTGTTATGGACTCCGCAAGCTGCTTCTTAGGGTTAATGACACACTGGATAGGCTATCTGGGTTCCAAATATTTAGTACTATTGAACCTTCTCCACAGGTGACAGACTTTATCATTTCTAGATAATGACCATGGGGATTTCTAAAGCACCTCTGAGTTTTCAGCACTTGATGGAATGTGACTTACACTGTGAGTGTGGCTTACACTGGAGTGTACATTTAATTTAACTTCATGAGATTATTGTGTAGTGTGAGGATTTCCCCCAACACCTTCAGCATTTGCATGAAGTTTTACAACGCTTCCATGAATCTGGGCTCAAGCTCAAACCCACTAAGTTCCACCTCTGTCACTTTTCTAGGCCATCACATTTCCAGTGAAAACATTCAGCCAGATTCTACAGACACAGACAAAGGTTGTAGCATGGCCTTTTCCACAAGCTCCCATATAGGCCAGAGCCTTTTAAGGCCTTTTTTCTTATTAAAGATGATACACAAAACAATTTTCCCACACTATTGAGCCCTAGCATTGTCTCCTCACACACTGAAGCATGTCATTCATCTGACCGCTGAAGCAGATGAAGTATTTCACACACTAAATCTAAAGGCTTTATCCCTACAAATTATATAATTTGCCAACATTCATCCATCCATTTTCCAACCCATTGAATCCAACACAGGGTCACGGAGGTGTGTTGAGCCAATCCCAGCAACACAGGGCGCAAGGGCAGGAACCAATCCCCGGCAGGGTGCCAACACACCCAGGACACACACCCACACACCCACACACCAAGCACACATTAGGGACAATTTAGAATCGCGAATCCACTCAACCTGTATGTCTTTGGACTATGGAGGAAACCGGAATACCTGGAGGAAACCCACACAGTCATTTTCTTTTTCTATACATTGTTGCCTCTCTTGGGATTGACTCCAGCAGACCCTCAAGTATTCTGTAGTTTGGATATAGTGAAGTTGATAATGGATGAATGTTGCCTCTCTATGCTATTGGGTCTGCTCTTTTGCACAATGCACTGATGGTAATGAGCGCGTAACTGCATATTCTAGTCATGTTATGTTTAACTCCTCTACAGATATGTATGGGAAATTATGGAGAATGTATCATTAATGAAGGTATATAAAATAGGAAAATTGTGGGAGATTGTATCAGAAATGGGTGATCCAAAGAAGGATCGAGGCTCACAGCCAAGAAGCTGCAAGGTATCTTTTTTTTTTTTTTGTGAAATGTTCAATTCTTGTTCATGTTATATTAAATAAAGGAAGACGACACCTTTGTTAATTCACATCAATCCATCCATCCATTATACAACCCACTATATACTACCTACAGAGTCACGGCCCATCTGAATTTGTACAAAGACTCCACACACATGGAATAAATTAGTTCAGCCAAGATGACCCTATCATCAGTGTGACATGACTGGTGTTCTAATTTAATCTGCAGAGATCTTTGCAAACTCATTCCAACAGTTTTTACTGGCAAATAATATTGATGAGGATCGCAAAAGGGCACTCTTTCTGTCAGCAATAGACATTGGTAGTACTGAGAGGGCCTGGTAAAGTTCCAATGAAAGAATGTTTAAAAGTTGTTTGAGAATTGTATACACCAGCAAAATATCTATTGGCAGATACACCTTTTAGAAACTGGAAATCGCACAAGTCGATATGCTGAGTATATAGCAGCAGTTTTGAAAGGACTATTTGTTAATTGTAAATTTGGATATATGCTGGAAGAGCAGCTGCATGGATCAATTTATATGTGGCATTGCTTTTATGGAATTGTGTGTGAAACTATTAAACAGTTGCAAGGATGGAACACTGACATGGGCAAAATGATCAAGGTCACAAATACCTTCAAAAGCACACCTGGCCAGTACACAGAGATTCCAGCAGCTGCCTTTACTTCTGGAAAGATGTACTCCTATGGAACAATGTCAAAAGGGAGGAGTACTGAGGGAAAACTGAGAGCTGGAAACACCAGCAGTTTCAGAAGGCAAGGTCAAGTGCTATATGCAGGCCTTGGAGTGTAATTGGTGCAACGTGAGGGGTCATACAGCAGGCTTTATACAGCAGTGCCATCTCTGGAAGAAAAAACAAACATCTGGAGAGAGCCTTATAAAACAAGGCCACTTCTACATTAAAGGAAGATAAGGGATCCGGTCGGGGCAGAGAGCGGAGGGAGCTTGATGATTTGAGCAAGAGTTAAATGCAGAGGACTCTGAACACTCTATGCAGAAGGATCCTGCATAATCATCTATACTAATAAAAGGCAAAGCCCCTCACTGGGCCAACTCATTAACCAATTCTCCAACTTCCCGCGTAGGTAGAAGGCATTGAAATTTGGCAGGCTCATTCCTTACATCTCATGTACAAAAAGTTGGACAGGCTTCATTTCGAAATTCTACGCCGTAATGGTCCTAACTGGAACCTATTTTTTCGGCCCATATACTATAATAGACTTCTTGTTGATGTGCCCGTGGAGGCGGAGTTACGCCTCCCACGTAATTTAGTGCCTGCCCATATAAGCCGGCCAGTCACGCAATCCAATAGAAACACTGCTGCTAAATATTCACGGGTGAAGGACAGTTGGTTATGCAGAGGAAGATGAGATGGTCAGGGTGGTGTATGGCACAAACTCAGCTTAAATCTGCAGAGAAAACTTTATGCCGGGTCTTAGCTAACATTAAATACAGTCGACATCGTGACGAGATGGCACCAGCACAGCTGGGAACCTTGACGTGCAGATACCTGAGTGGCTCACATGAAATGACGCAAGTGCACAGACAAAAAGCAACAGTTCCAAAGAGTGCTGAACAAAAACCTACTTACACAATTGAGAAGACAGCAAAAAAATATGAAGTATGATACAAGCATGCATATCTATAAGTGCAGCAGCATACGGAATCAAACCACACGGTGGAAAAAGTCAATGTCCCGCTAAAGGAAGACAGTGTAAAAAACCTGTGCATGCAGTGCAAGGCATCTCAGATAAAGAGGAAGACTTCAGTTGTTTATTGATGCAGTAAGAAATGAATCGATGAATGAAACCTTTATCTTTGCAATGATTGACAAACACAGAATGTAACTTGAACAACACAACACATCCTACAAATAATTAACCTGATTGAAAGAAGTTACGATAATCAAACCTTTGATGACAGCAAATACCTCATAACACCTACAAAACAAATACCGTATATTGACAATCATGTTAATGTTATTTTAAAAACGTTTCTTCTTTTTCATAGCCTTCTTTAACACACTACTCCGCTATGAATCGCGGGTATATATATATATGTATATATATAACCCGATCTACATACCTCAAATAGACAAATCACACTGCAGTGCAATGGTAGAGTTTCACCTCTGCCACCTAACGTCCGAGGTTCGATTCCCCAGAGGGGGAAATGAGTATGTATGCGCCGCTTCCCAATTCATTTTACCCTTTGCATCCCCTTGGTTTGAGACGATGAAAAATATGCGTTAACGAAGAGACAGATCACCAATTGAAGCTTTATGAATAATGGATACAAAGCGCATTCCCTCGACTGATCGAGGCAAATTTCATTTCAAAACACTATCCTGACGGAAGCCTTGATAAAAGCATGGTTTTGTGCAACTGAAAAGCAAGCAAAATTAGATGCAACAAGAGCGGACTTTGTGGCTCTTACTGGGATCATTGACTCGTGACGTTAGTAATTCTAATTACATCTAATTACAAAATGTTCAATGATCACATGTTTCAGCCTAATGTACTAAATAATTTTGGCTAAGGTTACTCAGAGTTAAAGGTGAAGCTGGTCAAATTACCTTTATGTTTCTGCCTTATTTTTAAAGAAGAAAACCTGCACTTTATGTTGAAATTTTGTTATTATTATTTAAAGACAATACCATTCTGAAAATGTACTTAAAGTACTTAAAATACTACTTTATTTTAAGTCTGCCTAATTTTAGCCAGGGATGATATTTTGTTTCTGTTCTGAATTGAAATGCAGTTTAAAAGCATTTTTTTTTCAGAAATTAAAGCGCTTGAGTTTACAATATTCATGTCCATGTCTATTATTTGATTCTGTCGCCCACTAAAACCCTTTTAAATTAAAAAACCATTTCGATTTGGGGCAAATTTTCATGTGTGATTACATACGATTAATCAAGATTAATTATTACACAGCCTCTAATTAATTAGATACATTTTTTAATTTAGTCCACCCTAATATATATATGTAGATTTGTATATATATATGTATATATATACTAGCAAAATACCCGCGCTTTGCAGCGGAGAAGTAGTGTGTTAAAGAAGTTATGAAAATGAAAAGCAAACATTTTAAAAATAACGAAGATGATTGTTAATGTAATTGTTTTGTCATTGATATTGAGTGTTGTTGTCATATCTATCTATTTTATATATATATATATATATTTATATATATCTGTATATCTGTATATATATATTTATATATATATTTATATATCTGTATATATATATATATATATATAGCAAAATACCCACGTATTGGCAGCGGAGAAGTAAAAAGAAAAGGAAACATTTTAATAATAACGTAACATGATTGACAATGTAATTGTTTTGTCATATTTCATGAGTGTTGCTATATATATATAAATATATATATATATACATCTATACACATATATATAACAGTTATATATATATATATATACACACATATATATATATATACTGTATATATACATACTGTATATACACATATCATATCTACTATATATACTGTATATACACATTTATATATACAAATCTACATATATATATCCACATATATATATATATTAGGTGGACTCGATTAAAAAATTAATCCACCTAATTAGAGGATGTAAGAATTAATCTTGATTAATCGCATGTAATCGACACGAATTTGCCCAAATCGCAAAATGGTTCTTTTTTTTAATTTAAAAGTGTTTTAGTGGGCGTACAGAATCAAATAATAGACATGTACATGAATATTGTAAACTGAAGCTGTTTTAATTTCTGAAAAAAACCCTTTAAACTGCATTTGAATTCAAAACAGAAACAAAAATATCATCCCTGGTTAAAATTGGGCAGACTTAAAATAAAGTGGTAGTTTAAGTACTTTTAAGTAGATTTTCAGAATAGTATTGTCTTTAAATAATAACCAAAATTTCAACATAAAGTGCAGTTTTTTCTGAAAAATAAATCAGAAACATAAAGGTAATTTGACCAACTTAATCTTTAAACTCTGAGTAACCTTAGCCAAAATTATTTGTACATTAGGCTAAAACAGTGTGATCATTGAACATTTTGTAATTAGATGTAATTAGAATTACTAACGTCACGGAAGTCCAATGATCCCAGTAAGAGCCACAAAGTCCGCTTCTGTAATGTATCTAATTTTGCTTGTTTTCATTGTGCACAAAACCACGCTTTATCAAGGCTTCGTGAAGTCGTAAATGATCAGTCGAGGAACCGCTTATTCGACCTAACATTTTTGTAGCTGTGATATCAGTGTAATGGATGTACCAGGAAATGATGCATTGACAAAAGTTCCCGCTTGTTTGGAATTGAAAGTCTGATTAAATGCGTATTTTTTTAACGCTATGGAGTACATGCATCAGCTTCTCAGCTGTGCTTGTGCTAATAAAGGAAACATTTTAAAAATAACGTAACATGATTCTGCTAACGAATATTTTTCATACGTCCCAAAACCAAGGAGATGCTGGTAAATGAATCAGTAGGCCATACCAGTGATCCTCGGAATTCATGTGGCAACTGACTAAATGCAGGGTGCATATATCGAAGGGG
>NW_024383080.1:0-25000 GCF_016835505.1 Polypterus senegalus | reverse complement strand
TCACAGAGTGATTTGGTGTGTTCAGTGCTGTATATCTACTGGGGCCTGGAGTGAGTCAATGTGATAAACCAGTAGCCTAAAGTGAGTCCAATTCATAAACTCCATATCCCCACTAGTCACAGAGTGATTGGTGTGCTAAACACTATATATCCACTGGGGCAGAGCCTAGAGTGTGTCAGTGTGATATACCCTATTTGTCCACTAGTTAAAGAGTAAGCTGGTGTGCTGAACCCAGAATATCCACTAGGGGCAGCACAATGTGGTGAGCTAAACCTACACGTCCACTAGGGGGCCTAGAGTGAGTCAATGTGATAAACTCTGTAGTTGCCGAGTGGTTTGCTGTTGATCCACTGAGGCAGAGTTAGTCAATGTGGTTAACCCTGAACATCTACTGGGGCTCAAGCAACCCCCTGGTGCAGCTTGTGGAATGGGGCGTGGCTAGACATGGGTTGAGTTACATGTTGAGCTCCGCCCACAATCCACAGGCCCCACCCCCAATTCTGCACGCTGGTAGTGACAGTAGTCAGGTTACAGCAACAGGTAACACTATCGTTTTTATGAGTCAGTTTGTAGGGGGGTTATCCGACTCAAATAATGACGATTGTCGAGTGATCCAAGTTTACAAAAGTGTTTCTGTGCAGGTCATGTCTTTCCGGTCTACCATGGAGCTCAGGGGGACCTCAGTGAATTACAGGTGGAGTTAAATGCTTAACGCTGTCCTTGTTTAGGCAGACCGCATTTCCGCATTGCTGCAGTGAGAACCTCCTTCCTGGGGCAACAGAGGGATCCGCTGCGCTATACCCTATGTATCCACTAGGGGCAGAATGAGTCAAAATGAGGCAATTCCATAACCATGCAACCCGCTAACCCATAATAAAAGTGTCTGCTGGAGACGTCACAGGGTGTACTTAACCCTGTGTCCACTGGGGGCGCCATTTCACTTGCAGCTGTTTAAAGTCTCCTTACTTTGGTTGTTTTCCTAGAAAGGACCACCTTTAGCAAGTCTTGTTTTTGGGTAGAGGACAGGGTGGAGGGGCTAGCAGCAGATCAGCACAATCGTAGTCGTTAAAGGTGAGGGTCAACTCGGCTTGTCTTCCTTTCTTCGACTGCCCGTGGAGTGCCATCATGCTTCGCGTAAAGAACTCCCATTGACCCGGGGAGGGGCCGAAGGACACCGTGTCCTCACTTTCACTTGAGTCTTTGGCCTTGCCACCCGTTTTTTTCTTTTTTTTTTTCGTGAGTAGACAATAGGGTGGAAGGACATGAAAGCACGTGTGCTCGTTGTCCATCAGTGCTTGGCCAGTCCTCTGGTGTGTCTGGATCAGCTGAGGTAGTCTAGAAGGCTTCTCCATCCATCACCGTCTGGAAAGAGAAGATGGGGGAAAAAAAAAAGGTTAGAGAGGTGAAGCCGCCCCTCCATTGAGTCACGATAGGCTAGAGTCTTACCACCCTGCCGCAGTCCCCGCTGAACTGGATGCCCTTGTATGTTCGCTCCTGTGATCCGTTGATGCTCCCCGTCAGCGAGTTCCTCCTCATTATCCCTGTGGAGAAAGGAAGTTTTTCAGGGTACCTGCCATTACCACCAAGGAGCACCTGCTCGGCTCTTCTTGGTGCTTGCTTACCCGCTGGGGGCAGACTCTCCAGACGCTGCAGGCTGTTGCGCCGCGAGGAGGGGTAGGCACCCCCTTTAGAGAGACGTCTTTGGCGATTCGACAGCATGGCGGCTGGCGACATGATTCCTGGCGGTGGCACCTTGCCCATCTTCTCATAAAGCTCCTCAATTTCCCTTTTCTGCAAAGCTTGAAGGTTCTGCACCTCATTCATGTGCCTGTGAGAAGAAAGGTGGAAGAAGATGATGGCCTACCTTGAGTCATTTCCATTTCCTTCACACAGAAACGGATTACTGGCCAAGAAAGTAATCCTAGGAACATTTCTGCTCCTTATGCATGACGTATGAACTCTCTGCATGCAAATGTATCCCACTGCTGCCACCACTTGATACAGGCTTAAACATGTCATCTCATTCTGCTTCGGTTTGCTACATGCTCAATTCGCCCCCAGTGGGTGGCGGGCTAATAGGACATCTCTTCAGTACAAACTGTATATTGATTAACAGACGCAACAGTGACCCAATGGACTTACACCAGTGCTTGCATTCCACCTCATTCTGCCTCCACTGGATGCAGCATCCATTACATTCTGATTCTGTCCCTATTGGCTATGGGGTTCATTAGACTTTATGGAAGGTTGACTCCCAACCAATCTGATGTGACTTTGGTATTCCTAAATATTCTGCCCCTAGCTGGCAAAGTGTATACTGCATGCTGTCTCATACTGCCCCTAGTGGACACCCTGTTTAGTAAAACGTCCAATTGAAACTGAGGCTTAACACCTCGGCTTCACCACCTTACTTGTGAGGCTGTCAGTATGACCAGCCATTCTACCCTAGTGGGTGAAGAGATTACTGCACCCTCATTCCTTACTGTGTATACAGGATTTGGCACACTGCCTTATTCGGCGTCTAGTGAATACAATATTTACTTCACTCACTCTGTAACACTCACCCTAACCACAAATGAATATGAAAGTTTACAAGATGCAGCTTTGATTATGCCTATTTCTTATTAGATAGATAGATAGATAGATAGATACTTTATTAATCCCAAGGGGAAATTCACATATTATTCTGCCTCTCATACTGTAAATAAAGCCTATGAGGTATATTGTCTCAATTGTTCCTCTAGTGTAGTGAAAGGCACTAGTCCAGTCCAAAAATGCTCTTTCGCGGCGCACCTGTGGGACTGCCCATAAATAAAGTCATGACGATACAATCTATGGACAATTGCCAATAAAAACAGTTAATTTTACAAGTTTGATTGATAAAGGTATCAAAGGATACATCTTAAATGTAATTAATGTGAACGTTGAGATTGTTTTTCAGCACATATGAGATTGATGCGAGGATGAATTTTCGAAAGACAGACGCGCATTTCCTTGTCGATCATTTGAAGTCTCTCACGTTTCTTAGACTTCATTTCCGTAAGTGTTCCGATATCTGTTTTTCCAACATAAAATATATTTTTTTAAAGCAACCAAAAGTTCAAAAACACTAGCAATTTTAAATATTTTACAAAAGTTTTCGCGGCGCCCCTAGAAAATGCGCACCGGTTGCCTGACAATGCTCTAGTGGCTAAAGTGTACTGTATGAGGCACATTGTCTCATTCTGCCCCCAGTGGATAAAGTCTATAATGCATGTTGTCTCATTCTTCCCCTAGTGGTTAAAGTCTATCATGCATGTTGTCTCATTCTGCCCCTAGTGGATAAAGTCTATAATGCATGTTGTCTCATTCTTCCCCTAGTGCAGTGCTTCTCAAATAGTGGGGCCAAGGGGGGCGCGTTTCACCTCGGGGAACATGCTTTTTTATTTTTCTTTTAAATATTTTTTGAATTTAGAATGCACTTTAAATCTTTTCTGTTACATTTAATAAAGCTATTCTTTGTTGTAAATTGGTCCATATTTCTTTCTTTTTTTATTCTCTTATACGTTAATAAGGATACAGTGTTATGCAGAGGTGTACTTATAACAATTTTATAGACGAATGATACTATTTATAGTCGCGCGGGGGGCGCAAGATGTTTTCTTCTTCCTAGGGGGGGCATGACAAAATAATTGAGAAGCACTGCACTAGTGGATAAAGTCTATAATGCATGTTGTCTCATTCTTCCCCTTGTGGTTCCCCTAGTGGATAAAGTCTATAATGCATGTCGTCTCATTCTTCCCCTAGTGGATAAAGTCTATAATGCATGTTGTCTAGTAGACAAAGTCTATAATGAACATTTTCTCATTTTTACATTGTGTCATTCTGTTCCAATGGATACAATGTTAAGTACACTCTCCCTCTCTAACCATCACCTTGCCCTAAGTATGTGTTTCTAGCACGTTTGAAATCTGACCCAACTGGAAGCAGGTTTGAATGATACTATTCATTCTGCACCTAATGGTTAAAGCCTATAATGCACATTGTCTCATTCTGCCCCTAGCGGATAACACCTATAAATGCACACTGTCTCATTCTGCCCTGAGTGAATCAATGGCTAACAGCACACTTAGACCCTAGGATTTAGTGCACACGGTCCCACAAATTGTATTCTGCCCCTAGTGGACACACTATTTATTGCAGTCTAGTTCCTCCTCAGTGGCTTTAGTGGTGTAAGGCTCTGCACTCTGTCCCCCATGGCTTACTTCTCTTGCAGGGTCTGCAGTTCCTCCCAGATGTCGTTGTCTTCCTCACTTTCTGTCTCGTCACTGCTGAAGTACGAGGTGTTGTAGGAGTAGTGCAGCCAGACATTCAGAGGCATGGAGTGATGGGTGCTCCCACCACCCCTGTCTAAGGCTTTGCTCTCCGTCTCATTGGAGGTGTCCAGCTGCTCACATTGTGACGGATGCTGCTGCTCTTCCTCCTCCTCCTCTTCTTCACTCTTATTTTCTCTTTCCTCTTCCACCTGTTCAGGGCCATGGCTGGAGCTATGCTGGTCACTGCCTACATCGCCATCAGCCGCTGACGACAATGTGGGGAGCATGATGACAGATGTCCCCTCCGAGTCCTCCTGATCTTCTGTGCTGCTCTCTGTTTCGCTTTCTTTGCCAGGACTGCTTTTGGAGGCGGTAGCTGCCGTGTGATCCTTGCTTGGGGTCAC
The DNA here is from genome assembly GCF_016835505.1 of Polypterus senegalus. Classification (NCBI taxonomy): domain Eukaryota; kingdom Metazoa; phylum Chordata; class Cladistia; order Polypteriformes; family Polypteridae; genus Polypterus; species Polypterus senegalus. The sequence goes on along the minus strand of NW_024383080.1, from coordinate 20,301 downwards.
CTGGAATCTCCCAACGACCGTTGGCTTGAGTTCTGTGAATAACAACGAGACAAATACCAATCGTATGGACATAAGACAGGCAATGATCATTAGTTTCCACTAGAGGGCAGCATAGCCTTTCTTAAAACAAAAGGCTCTGAGTGGTGAAGACCGCTAAGACGCTGATTTGAAAGTCCCTCAGCAGCACTTTGTTCACAAAATGGCGCAATGCGGTCACATTGCAAGCTCCCGAGTACTCAGTGCCTGCCAAGTTCCCCTGAAATTTCAGACGCCAAATTTCCGATCGCCGCTCTGTCGCATTTTAGAGTGAGGAGCGCGCATTACACCCGCAGGAATAGAGAAGACTGCGACAATATCAGGGGCAGACGCTAGGGGGCACAGAGAGCAGGCGCAGCCAGTGATGCGGGACGGAGAAACATAAAGCGGCAGAATCAGGAGCTGCCAGCGTCTCCGTCCCTGATGAGAACAAAAGTTTTAAATTTAACTTTAAGAAGGGACAAAGTAATGCCACCCATTTGTGACAGTAGACTTCACGTATCGGTGTGTTATAATTTCAGCGTGCACGTTGTACGGGTGAACAGGCGCAGGTGTGTGGTTGTGTGCAGATGGACGTTTCTGTATGAAACTGTTTTACCACTGCGCATATGCGCAGTACGGTTTGTAGAGTACTTTATAAAAATATGAATTATTTGTGCAACAGTTTGTGTAGTCAACTGTGTGGCAGTGCGTGATTAAATATGACTATGCGTGCAGTTATGTGTGTGCCTGTGCTATTTTATGATTTAGATACGAATTCTGAAAATGTCTGCGGTGGGCTGGCGCTCTGCCCGGGATTTGTTCCTGCCTTGCGCCCTGTGTTGGCTGGGATTGGCTCCAGCGGACCCCCGTGACCCTGTAGTTAGGATATAGCGAGTTGGATAATGGATGGATGGATGGATGGATTCTGTAAATGTGCGATGTGCAGGCAAATGTTCATCAGGGTAGCTGTGTGGCAGTCTGGACTACTGTGCAGGTCAGCGGGTGCGCAGTATCGGGTACCGGGCGACTGGGAGATTGGAATTGCACAATTAAGTGTGAAGATATTGGTAGTGTCCGTTACACACACACACACACACACGGTGTGTGATGCTGTGCGTCTGTGCGCTCCCATTGGAGATCGAGGCGTGTTGAAGGTGGGGGTCTGCACAGCCCTGCGCTACTCACCCAGCATGGCCATGTGGGCTATTGTGTAGCAGTGTGCGTTTTACGAGTGTGTCCACGGCGTTGTATGAAGAAGTGTGTGTGTGTGTGTCTAGTACTGCGTGGATAGACCAAACCAAGCGAGTCCTCATGAGTTTGTATATGGGTGGATATGTGAGTGTGCAGATGTGTGCAAGAGAGTGAGAATGTGTGCAGCACACGTCTGTGTGTGTGGTATTGTGAAAATATGCATTACTGGTCAGTGTGTGTGTGTGTGTACAATATTTGTGTGTTTGATTCTTTGTGTGGTTTTGTATGGCTTTATATCACTACTCAATGTGTGTGTGTGTAACTGGTGTGATGTGTTGTGTTGTGTGGTGTGTTACTGGTCAGTGTTTATGTTTATGTGGTATTGTGTAACTGTGTGTTACTGGTCAGTGTGCGTGTATTGTGTGTTTGGTATTGTGGAATTGTGTGATACTGGTCACTCTGTGTGTGTGTTGCCCAGAGGGGACTGGGCGGTCTCATGGTCTGGAATTCCTACAGATTTTATTTTTTTCTCCGGCTGTCTGGAGTTTTTTTTTTTGTTTTTTCTGTCCACCCTGGCCATTGAACCTTACTCTTATTCTATGTTAATTAATGTTGACTTATTTTGTTTTCTTATTGTGTCTTTTATTTTTCTATTCTTCATTATGTAAAGCACTTTGAGCTACTGTGTGTATGAAAATGTGCTATAGAAATAAATGTTGTTGTTGTTGTTACTGGTCAGTGTGTGTGTGTGTATACATAGTATTGTGTAACTGTTTGTTACCAGTCAGTGTGTAAGTTTATGTGGTGTTGTGTAACTGTGTCTTACTGGTCAGTCTGTGTGTATGTGTACATAGTTTTGTGTACAGGTGAGTTACTGTGTGTGTGTGTGTGTGTGAGTGTGAGTTTGGTATTGTGTAACTGCATGATACTGATCTGTGTGTGTGTGTGTGTGGTATTGTGTGATTGTGTGATACTGGTCAGTGTGTGTGTGTAGTAGTGTGTCACTAGTCAGTGTATATATGCGTGTTACTGGTCAATGTGTATGGCATTTGTGTGTCTGACACGGGTCAGTGTGTGTGTGTGTGTACAGAGGATTGTGTAACAGTGTGCTACTGATCAGTGTGTGTGTGTGGTATTGTGTAACTGCATGATACTGATCACTGTGTAGTTTTGTATATGTTTGTCTCACTACTGAGTGTGTGCTATTTGTGTGTCTTTGTGTCACACTGTGTAGGTGGCACTGTGCGGAGCAGTGTGGCCGTGTGCCATATCGTACATCTTGAAGAGTTGTGTGTTCCCACGTGTGACGACCCTGCCTTGTGCCCAGAGACTCCACTCAAGTGTTTGTTGCCCTTTAGCTGCCCCTTTTGCGTAGACCCTCACCCAAAGGACCCCAACTCTCACCTTCGTGGATGGGTGACAGCCTGGCTTTGCTAGGACTCGTCCCCAGAGACTCCAGATCAGCTGCGGACTTTGGGCTCGATGACACCTGCGGCCAAGACACAGACAGAGGTGACTTAGCTGGTTTTGTGTGTATTTGCTTCCAGTGCTGGACGTCTGCTTTGTGGCTTACCAAGCTGATGGCGCCCCCTGCTGTCATCATTACCGGCGAGGACTGTGGCTGTGGAGTTGAGGATCCATCCAAGGAAACGAGGGGCACAGAGCTTGCTGGGCTAGCTGGCAGGACAGGGGAACTGCTGACGAGCTGAGTAGCCGCGGGCACCGGGACGGCAGAAGAAGAATGTTGAAAGTAAGATGGCAGTAGCCCTGCAGGAGAGACCGTCGGGGGACCTGGGCGCAGAACCTCAGTGGACCCCACAGTACTGGACATGACAGGAGGTCTGTGATGATCCAAAGAGGCAGGCTGATGGGGCTGGACGGTGGCACTGTAGGCAGGATGTTGCGTCCCGTGAAAGATGGGCATCTGAAGGTACACCGGATGGTAGGGTGGCTGGGCAGCAATGTGAACTGGCAGTGGCTGGACATAGCTGCCCCCTTGTGGTAGCCCATGGGCTAGCGTGCTGGCAGCTGGACCAGCAGAAGGTAGGAAGGACTGTGCTACGCTCATTGCCAGGGACAGGACATTTGCCAGCGAAAAGACGGGCTGGGCAGGCGAGGGCCACATGTTAAGAGGTTGCTGCTGAGCCTGTGTGACCAGAGGAACGGCCACCGGGGCGGCAGGGTCCTGGTGCTGGCCCACAAACCCCTCCTGATATGCTGTGTGGATGAGATTGGGCTGTCTGGGTGGTACAGGAGATGGTGGGGATGATAAGTGGCTGCCTGCCAACTGGGTGAGGTGGTGCGAGGGGTGAGTGTACAGCGGAGGGCCTAAGTTCACCGAATAAGGGGACATGAGTTCTTCTGGGACATATTGTGCTGGGGTGTAGGTAGGGACATTCTGCTGGGGGCTGAGTGGCGTGACAGACGCTGAAGGGGAAGCCATCCCTGCCGGAGAGGGTACAGCTGCCTGGTTGAAGACATTTGGAGATGCTGAAAGACAGAATTGTAGGGGTCAGGTCAGGAGTAACCAGGAGGTGATAACCACAATAGCCATAAGCCCAGGAAGAGGTGACTCTCATTCACTCACTTCCAAGTAGCCCACAGTGCACCACACCAGCCCCATAGGGACATGGAAGAGATGCTCCCTTAGATGTTCTCCACTTGGACTTCCATCCTAGGGTATAGGAATAGTGACCATGGCCAGCTGGCTCCCAACTCCAGAGGCTTTCAAGCTTGGGCCTCCTCGCAGCAAACTCAGTGTGACAAGGACTCTGTGGACTTCATATTCTATCCATCTTGAGGTGTGTGGCCAAGTGCACCCCATGGGACATTCCCAACCCTGTTTGACACCAAGAACTTTGGATCTGGGATAAGAACAAAGCAAATCATGCCTGCCCAAAACATTCCATTAAACTTGGGGTCCACATGGTGATTTTTTTCTAGAACCCCCAACCTCAGCACCCTCACATGATTACAGCTGATTACATCTGAGGCAACAACAGACAAATCCATTTGGAATTTCTGTCTTATCCCATTTCAAAGCTCTCCTTGGACATTAAACATGGGGCCAGATTCATGGAATATCCTGACACCTGCTGGGTCATCCTCATCAGCCCCATGTAATCTGTGGTGGAGAGCACCTCAAACCCTTTGATCTCAGATGAGTAATCCATTAAAACGCCACGTGCCCACGTAGACAGAATGTCACGAAATTGGAGCTCCAAAGCACATAAACCCCGAAAAAATGCCCACTGAGGGGGATTTCCGGTCAAACTCCAGCCAGATATGAGGGCAAATGCAGAATAAAAAGTTATTCTCACAAAGTGCTCTGTTACACTGTGAAACTCCAAAGAGCTCCAAGAGGCATAAAGAAGTTGCCGGCAACACAAGGCAATCCAAACGAAAACAAAATCCAAGGCACAGTCCCAAAAAACAACAACTCAGGCTCCACAAATGTCCAAAAAATTATCAGCACAGAAAAAATCTGAGCAATTTACCCAACACTCCTAAGTGCATTCAAAATGGACCACCACAAACTGTGGAAGACCCTCCAAATTTATAGGGTGGTGGGCAGTTCCCAGTAGTTATTGGCAGGAAGCCCCACCTCTGGGTGCACCACCCACAAAACACATGAAGCATAGACAACTCAGAAATTAAAAATGATGCAAATAATCAACATATACAAAAGAAGCAAGAATGAACAGCCAGCCAAGGGAGGGATGCCAACTGAGATACAGTATAATACAGAAGATGCAGAGCCTGGGTGAAGGAGAGAGATTGAGAGACAGATAGAGTGGTGGTGGACAGAAGGGGCCGAATGGGCGGAGCCTACAAGAAAGAGAGAGACACACACAAATGTGGTCAGAGGGGAGGAGTCTGAAAGTGAATGATATAGAGAGATGTCTTCCAAAGGGGCGGAGCCTGTCAGATAATGAGAGATGCAGTCAAAAGGAGCGGAGCCAGGGAGAATGTGTGTGTTTGTGTGAGAGAAAGAGACAAACACTGATGCAGTCACAAGAGGTGGAGCCTGGAAGAAAGAGAAAGACAGTGGGAGGGAGAGAGAGAGAGAGATATGATCAGAAGAGGTGGAGCTTTGAAAAGAGACAGATAAATGTACAGTAATCTGAAAGAGGCAGCACCTGGGAAATAGAACAAGAGATGCAGTCAGAAGGGGCGGAGCCTGGGGGAGAGGCAGAGAGAGAGAGAGATGTGATCAGGAGAGGTGGAGCCTGGAATGGAGAGATATGGGATCAGAAGGGGCGGAGCTAGAGACAGATAATGAGAGTTGCAGTCAGAAGGGACAGTGCCTGGGAGAGTGAGAGAGAGAGAGAGGGGTAGATGCAGAGATGAGGGTGGGCCTGGGCGAGAGAAAGACTGATGCAGTCAGAAGGGGTGGAGCCTGAGAGAAAGAGAAAGACAGTGGGAGGGAGAGAGAGAGATATGATCAGAAGAGGTGGAGCTTTGAAAAGAGACAGATAAATGTAATCTGAAAGAGGCAGCACCTGGGAAATAGAACGAGAGATGCAGTCAGAAGGGGCGGAGCCTGGGGGAGAGGCAGAGAGAGAGAGAGATGTGATCAGGAGAGGTGGAGCCTGGAATGGAGAGATATGGGATCAGAAAGGGCGGAGCTAGAGACAGATAATGAGAGTTGCAGTCAGAAGGGACAGTGCCTGGGAGAGTGAGAGAGAGAGAGAGAGGGGTAGATGCAGAGATGAGGGTGGGCCTGGGCGAGAGAAAGACTGATGCAGTCAGAAGGGGTGGAGCCTGGGAGAAAGAGAAAGACAGTGGGAGGGAAAGAGAGAGATATGATCAGAAGAGGTGAAGCTTTGAAAAGAGACAGATAAATGTAATCTGAAAGAGGCAGCACCTGGGAAATAGAACGAGAGATGCAGTCAGAAGGGGTGGAGCCTGGGGAAGAGAGAGAGAGAGAGGGAGATGTGATTAGAAGAGGTGGAGCCTTGGAAAGAAAGAGAGAGACAAAGAGAGAGATGCAGTCTGAAGGGGCGGTGCCTGAGATGTAGAATGAGAGATGTAGTCAGAAGGGGTGCAGCTTGGGAGAGAGAGAGTGAGAGAAAGAGAGAAAGAGAGAGATGTGATCAAGAGAGGTGGAGTCTGGAAGGGAGAGATAAATGATCAGAAGGGGTGGAGCCGGAGAGAGAGCAAAAAGTACAGTTAGAAAAGGCAGAGACATCTTCCATGAAGGCCTTCTTGTCCTGTAGGGGTTTTCACTTTGGCCCATTGCCATTTGCACACTTTGCCCCAACAACAATCTGAGTCTGCTCTTCTACATGACATTGCACTCGGGCTCATTCCCATGTCACTCTGGGCTGATCACACCTAAGGGGCCTTCTCATGAGGACCCACTGGGCTTTGAATCTCAACTGAGCCCCAAGTAATGCCAAGCACACCATCTTACTTGCTAAGTCAGGCTGAAGCACTCAGCCTGAAAGCTATGAGCAGAGATGACCAGTGGAGCTGCAGCGCTGAGACCCCCGGGTGACCTGTACGTCTGATGCACACACACTCACACACGTAGCCAGCCACACTATTCCAGTCTCAAGGCGTCCGTCTGCCGTTAAGGCAGATAATTGCACTTTCAGTTTGTTTTTTTCTTAATTAAATGTTCCCAGAAGTGGGCAGACAAGCCAGGGCTTTGAGGAGGCACACAGAGGCAGTTTGTGAGGCTTGGCCAATGCTCAGTGAGCACTTATGTTCTGTACAGGAGTCACTCTGGGATCTGCACTGAAAATTAAAAAGACCAGGCCGTCCTACCTGGAGTAGAGGCGGTTGAAGGGGGCCTCGCTGGCTGGCCGGGTGAGGTAACGTCTGCACCAATGTAGAAGCACCCTTCAGACATTGGGCTGTCCAGAGAAGATCTGCTGGGAGGCGACACAGCCGGAGCCGACATAAAATCTGAAAAAAATAACATGGAAAAATAAATACAAGAAAGGAACCTGGGGTGAAGAGTAGCAGCACAAAGAAAAAACAAGGAGACCTCGAAAAGGAGCCACCAGTCAAAGTGTATCTGGAAAATGAGAAGGTGGGTATATGCAACAGAAGGAGGCACCTCTTACCAGCAGGTCTCAACCTAACCTTCCACATCACTTTGTGCTTCGGCTAAGTGTCCTCATATCTGTCCATCCATCTTCAACCCCAGTAAATCTAATTAGCTTGAGAGTGTAGTGGTTAGGGGGGGTGGCCTTACAATTCCAAGAGACTGGGTTCAGATCCTGGCATGGTCACCATCTGTGTGTAGCTTGTATGGTCTCCCATGTTACTGTGGATTTTTCTTGAGGTGCTCTGGTTTTTATTCCACAATATGTCTGTTAGATTCATTCAGTGTGTGTGTGAGTGTTTGCCTTGTGATGGACTGGTGTCCTGTTCACAGCTCCTGCCTTGTATCCAATGCTGCTGGATTAGGCAATCTTTGACTATGAAAGGCACTATATAAAATCTCCAAGTGTGATCATATAAAAAGATTCTATATAAAAAGAAAGAACTACTTATCTGAACATGTCAAAGTGTGAGGACTCTGAAAGCTGTTATATAAAATGAAAACTGCTGCCTTCTAAAGATCTTTTTGTGTAATGGCATAGTAATTAAGGCTTTGGACCTCAAACCTTGAGGTTGTGGGTTCAAATCCCGCTACTGACACCACTTTGTGACCCTGAGCAAGTCACTTGACCTGTCTGCTGCGCATCGCAAAACAAAAAGAAATGGAACCAATTATATCATAAATGTTGTAAGTCACCTTGAATAAATGCATCAGCCGAAAAAGGGAAATGGAAATGTAATGACTATAATAAATGAAACTGCCTCCTGGAAAGGTTGGTTAGCATGCTACGTGAATGGTGCTACGTAGCAAAATATGATGCTATTTTGAGATGTGTGATGATGACAAAAGATAGATAGATAGATAGATAGATAGATAGATAGATAGATAGATAGATAGATAGATAGATAGATAGATAGATAGATAGATAGATAGATAGATAGATACTTTATTAATCATAAAGGGAAATTCCCATACTCCAGCAGCAGCATACTGATAAAGAACAATATTAAATTAAAGAGTGATAACAATGAAGATATAACAGACAATAACTTTGTATAATGTTAACGTTAACCCCCCTGGGTGGAATTGAAGAGTCGCATAGTGTGGGGTCTCCTCAGTCTGTCAGTGGAGCAGGATGGTGACAGCAGTCTGTCACTGAAGCTGCTCTTCTGTCTGGAGATGATCCTGTTCAGTGGATGCAGTGGATTCTCCATGATTGACAGGAGTCTGCTCAGCGCCTGTCGCTCTGCCACAGATGTCAAACTGTCCAGCTCTGTGCCTACAATAGAGCCTGCCGTCCTCACCAGTTTGTCCAGGCATGAGGCGTCCCTCCTCTTTATGCTGCCTCCCCAGCACACCACCGCGTAGAAGAGGGCGCTCGCCACAACCGTCTGATAGAACATCTGCAGCATCTTATTGCAGATGTTGAAGGACACCAGCCTTCTAAGGAAGTATAGTCGGCTCTGTCCTTTCTTGCACAGAGCATCAGTATTGGCAGTCCAGTCCAGTTTATCATTCAGCTGCACTCCCAGGTATTTATAAGTCTGCACCCTCTGCTCACAGTCATCTCTGATGATCACGGGGTCCATGAGGGGCCTGGTCCTCCTAAAATCCACCACCAGCTCCTTGGTCTTGCTGGTGTTCAGTTGTGGATGGTTTGAGTTGCACCATTTAACAAACTCCTTGATTAGCTTCCTATACTCCTCTTCCTGCCCACTCCTGATGCAGCCCACGATAGCAGTGTCGTCAGTGAACTTTTGCACGTGGCAGGACTCCCGAGTTGTATTGGAAGTCTGATGTTTGTTGACTGAACAGGACCACATAAAGTACAGTCCACTGCGGCGCTCCTGTGCTGCTGACCACAATGTCAGACCTGCAGTTCCCAAGATGCACATACTGAGGTCTATCTGTAAAATAGTCCATGATACATGCCACCAGGTATGAATCTACTCCCATCTCTGTCAGCTTGTCCCTAAGGAGCAGAGGTTGGATGGTGTTGAAGGTGCTAGAGGAGGCACTATAGGAGAGAAAATCAGCTGCTGCCTGGAGATCTCTGAGTGTGATGGCTATGAAAGGCACTATATAACATACTGCTATCTAAGGATCTCTGTATTAAATAAAGATTTGCTTTATACAGATCTCAAAGCATGATGGCTGTGCAAAAGTGCTATAAATATTGAAGTAAATGCTTTTCTCAAAAGCTATGTTCACTCTGAAGAGCACTGTTTTCATATCTGTACGTGTGACAACTGTGAAAGGCGCAATATATAGTCTCTAAGTGTGATAATACAAAGGGTGCAATGTTAAAAAGAAAATCGCTGCAAGATAAAAATACGTAAGTGTGAGGACAATGAAAGGTGCGATAGAACTTAAAAAGGACTGCTGTCTTCTAAAGATATCTTTGTGAAATGGCTATAAAAGGCACCATTTAATATATAAAGCTCAGTATGTGTGTGTGTGTGTGTGTAGTTGGGTGGGTGTGTCTTTTACACAACTCAATGCCCTTAGTTCAGTCACAACAAAATTCGGCACATTTATCCCACATTGTCAAAAGAAGACTACTGTAACCCAAAATTTTGAACCGGGTGTGGTGGTAACTTGAAGTGTGTGTGTTGTGGGGTGGTTTATACAGACTTGCTTTATACAGCTCGCTAAGTGTGATAACTATTGATGTAAAATATAAAAATTGATGTTGTTACTTTCTGGCAAGCTCTGTTCGCACGCTCTGTTTAGTGATCTATAAGCGTGAACTATGAAAGGCACTCAATACAAAAGGTGTTCTTTTCTGGGGACTACATCTCCCAGCATGCAGCGGGATCATTCTGCCGCCAGTTTGCGGCTGGAAGGACGCCTGATTATTTGGGCGCACAATTTTAAAATGACGCCGGTGGCAATTTCAAAAGAGGTATTTTTATTTCTTGTGTGTTTCCTTAAAGAAATGGCAACATTTTAGTTATACTTGAACTAAAGTACAGCTGTGCCATTAACGAAGACAGTTTTTCCTGGATTTTGAGTACTTTGTTCAGTTCGTATGGATTAGTCGGACGAAAGCTGTGCACTCCAAGCGTCATGGATCACCTTCGGACATCCGTATTCACGGTAGGAAAGGTCATTTTTCTAATCGATTCAGCCTTATTCACATTTATTTGACAAAATAAACCAAGATACATAAATATAACTACCATGGTTACTTGGAAGGGGAATGAAATGTTCCACACTATACATTACGTGTTTTTTTTAAATTGACTAGACCAAGAAATGCATTTCAAAAAACCGTGTCCAAAATTAATTTTTCAAAAGTGTGGTGGCCTGGGGTTTTTATTATCTTGTGATTTTTCAGGGGAGCAAATTACCAATCCAGTTATCTAATTTTCCGCAAAGCACCCGTTGACTCTTGGAAAATCACATCATATGGAATAATCAATACGTTTTATCTGCAAATAAATCTTTCATGCAAGAAATGGTGCTTATATTCTCAGGACTAAGGAAAAGGATTCCGGGTACTCGTGTGTTATAACCCCGCCACAGGCAGAGGCATGAGAAAAACTTCATCGTTTTTTTAATTCGTTTATTTAAAGGACAAAAACAAGAATACTTCAAATTAGATTTTTCGTTTCTTTTGAAACATCTGTCGCTACGTTTCTAATGTCGTGAAGTTAAACATCGAAAAGGTCAACGCCGTTGAGCTTAGTTCTGTGTCTGTGGCGAAGAGTGAACAGAGAAGCGCCGTCTGCGTTATAACACACGAGTACCGGTTTCAGCTCTTTCAATGAATGACGTTCCTTTTTTTTAATTTTCACATCAGGAATGCCATTTTTATATCGGATAACTCCGTCTCTAATACCCCCATTGCGTGCAGTTCCATGATCAGGTACAGTACATGCATTGAGCAACGACTCGAGCCGTGCATCGTACATTTTTGTCTGTCAAGCAACGTTTAAGAAGTCCACCTCAGAATCATAAATACCTTTTACCCATCTATTCGATTGATTCAGAAGTGTAATACTATACTGTAAATAAAATAAATTGTTAAATCTACGGTGAAGTACTGGCAGCTGTGATTTCCAGAATTTTACCGTAAAAAACAAGGTGACAGTATTTTTAGGTCTACGGTACACTTTAAAAAATATGATATTTACGGTAAGGTACTGGCAGCTGTAGCTTTCATAATTTTACTGTAAAAAAGAAGGTGACAGTATATTTACAGTAGGTCTACGGTATAGCTTTGTAGTAAACAACTGTTTTTTACTTTACAACACATTCCAATAGAAGTGAACGTTTAACCATAATAGATATGCCAATCAATAAACCCTTAGAAAATATTGTCAGGATCAAATAGTACACTGTTTGCATTAATAAAGTAACAACAACCAATAGGAGACAGATATCATTTAATTACAAATATTTAAAACAACTCAGTGTTTAAGGAAGTTAAAGTTTGCTTTTGTGGTGTATAGTGTCCTACAGGTGTAATAATAATCCATCCATCCATTTTCCAACCCGCTGAATCCGAACACAGGGTCACGGGTGTATAAATAATAATACATTTTATTTATATAGCGCCTTTTCCATGCTCAAGGCACTTACAGAATATAAGAAAGAACGACAGGGTATACAGTATATAGCATAGTACAAACCAAATAAATAAATAAAGAAGATGAAGACAGTAAATTCAGAGGAAGCTTAACAGACAACAGAACTGATGGTCACACATACAGGTTACATGAGCATCTTGACAGTGAGGTAGACGGAGAGAAGGGGAATGAAGGTGTACCAGCTAATCGAATGCAACTCACCATAAATCAGCTTCGCTCACCTCAAAAACCTTCATCACGCAGAGGAAAAAAAGCTAACTTTGTTTAAGTTCCCCCGACTGTTCAAAGATATGCGGTTCACCAGAAACAATATGGTTAAAAGGGGGCGTGTCCTTATTCAAATATCGTAACGTGTTACTAAAACTGCGCTTTACACTGTAAAATTAACAGCGATTTTTTTCAGTGTAACTGTAACGTATCAGTAAACGGCTTGTAGCATTATTTTCAAGGTAGGAAAATATCGATTTTACAGAACTTGGCTGTAAAAAAATAACGAAATGTATTGTTTAAGATATACAGGTAATTTTCAGTAGAACATAATGTAACTTTCCTTTTTTCAGAAAAGGTATTTTACTTTCACCATTTACAGTATTTTTACCGTTAAATTTACTGACATTTTTTACAGTGAATGTATTTACCAAAGTTAGTTTCTGTACAGAAGGTGATGGATCTCTCCCACATTTTGTTTTCTTTTTCTACACCTATTCTGAAGTATTTTGGAATGATATATTTTTTTTATCACATTCTAAAAATTACCTAACCCAGTCTGTTTCAATGTGGTTCAGTTTTTCTGTTTATGAATCTGACAATAAAGTGATGGAAAATTAAGTTAATATGCGTGTGTTAAATGGTGCGACTCAAACCACCTACAACTGAACACCAGCAAAACCAAGGAGCTGGTGGTGGATTTTAGGAGGCCCAGGCCCCTCAAGGACCCCGTGATCATCAGAGGTGACTGTGTGTAGAGGGTGCAGACCTATAAATACCTGGGAGTGCATCTGGGTGATAAATTGGACTGGACTTCCAATATTGATGCTCTGTGCAAGAGAGGACAGAGCCGACTATACTTCATTAGAAGGCTGGTGTCCTTCAACATCTGCAATAAGATGCTGCAGATGTTCTATCAGACGGTTCTGGTGAGCGCCTTCTTCTACACGGTGATGTGCTGGGGAGGCAGCATAAAGCAGAGGGACGCCTCACGCCTGAACAAACTAGTGAGGAAGGCAGGCTCTATTGTAGGCACGGAGCTGGACAGATTGACATCCGTGGCAGAGCGACGGGCGCTGAGCAGGCTCCTGTCAATCATGGAGAATCCACTGCATCCACTGAACAGGATCATCTCCAGACAGAGGAGCAGCTTCAGCGACAGACTGCGTTCACCGTCCTGCTCCATTGACAGACTGAGGAGACCCCACACTATGCAACTCTTCAATTCCACCCGGGAATAAACGTTAACATTATTCAAAGTTATTGTCTGTTATACCTGCAATTTTATCACTCTTTAATTTAATATTGTTCTTTATCAGTATGCTGCTGGAGTATGGGAATTTCCCCTTGTGATTAATAAAGTACAATATCTATCTATCTATCATATAGTGCCTTTCCTCTATCTATCTATCTATCTATCTATCTATCTATCTATCTATCTATCTATCTATCTATGTGATATTTACTAAATAAAGAAATCATTTCTAAATTTCAGAATGTTAGACTTTCTGTTGCACTTTGTTTAGTATGCATATTAAAAAGTTAGAAATATCATTGAGAAACACTAGTAAAACAGAAAAGCAATAAAATTAGTGTCTAGTCTTTTTTTTGTGACAATTGGTAATGTTAATCTTAGAATCTCTCTTTTACTGAGTGGTTTAGTGTTGTGGTTCTTGCATGTACATACATAACATACATTTGACAAACGAGAGGAGACCATGCAGTTCATCAAGCCTGTTTGTTTAGTTAATAGCTAAGCTGTCCCATATCTCATCCAGATTCTGCTTAAAGCTTATCAAGATTTCTGCTTGGACTCCATGTCTCAGTAGTTTGTTTCAAAGCCCCATAACTCTTTGCGTAAAGAAGTAGTTCCTGACTTCACTTTTAAATGCACTTCCCATTAATTTCCACTGATGTCCTTGAGTAAGTGATTGACCCTTAACCTGAAAGAATGTTGCTGGATGTGCTTTTTCTGTGCTTTTGAGAATTTTAAATACCTGGATTAGGTCCACATGCAGTCTCCTCTGCTCAAGTCTAAAAAGGTTTAATTCTCTGACTCTGTCACATTAGAACATGTCATGAGATGCATCTGATTGCTCTCCGCTGCATGACTTCATGTACTGTTATGTCTTTCTTGTACTGTGGTGACCAGAACTGTACAAATACTCCAGATGTGGTGTTACTAGTGCATTATATAGTTTGAGCATACTATTCCGTTGACTCAAATTCAACAGTTTCAATGATATAACCTAACATTTCATTTGCCTTTTTAATTGCTTCTGTACATTGCTCAGTAGAGGAAAATGTTGTGTAAACATAAACCTCTAAATCCTTTACAGAGGTTGCTTCCTGTATGACAGTGTCTTTCTCATCTTGTATTTATAATTGATGTTCCTTTTGCCCAGCACTTTGCACTTTTTACTACATTAAACTGCATTTTCCAGGTGTTCACCCAGTTCTGAAGGTTGTCCAGGTCATTTTGAATTCTTCTTGCTGCCTCCTCAGTGTCTGCCATCCCTGAAATGTTTGTGTCATCCGCGAATTTGACAAACTATACCAAAATCATTCTCATTCATATAAATCAGAAAAAATAATGAGACTCCAAGGACAGACCCCTGAGGGACTCCATTGATGACCTTGCTCCATGTGGAGCATTCCTTTCTTATCTGTACCCTTTGTCTTCTGCCAGTTAACCAACTAGAGATCCAGTTTTGTATGTTATCTCTGATGCCTGCAGCTTCTAGTTGTTATTCTTTATTTTTTAATATTTGAAAAACACTAAGGCAATAAAAATGAGACATTCTTAGATTTTTTTGACAGTTTATAATGTTAATCTCTGAATCTTTCTTTTATTGAATGGTTCAGCAGTTGTGATTCTTATGTGTAAATAATTCTTTATTTTTTAATGTTTGTAAACTATGTTAATGGATAAATTTGTATTACTAATGTATTTTAATATTGATACAGTAATGTGTGATTTCAGATCATTTTTCTGGAGGGCTGTTTACTTGGATTATTTTTCACATTTCACTGTCATCCGCAGAAAATTTGGACTTTTTTTGGGATTGTATATGTGTGTGTTTAACTGTTTATTGTTGCCTGTCATCATCTGTTATTAGGGTGGGTTTTGTAAATAGTTGTATATTCATTGTGATGTGTAAATAGTTTGTCTAATATATATTTTTGGACCTTTTAGGGTTGCGAGTCTCTAGAAGGGGAAGGGGTGTATAGGCAGGGTGATGTCCTGGCTTCGCCATTTTAAAATAAATAAATAATTGATCATCGGTGTGAATGTGAGCACCGCAGGGCCGCTACTATTAAAAAGAAATCTATGACTATTTAATGATGTTTTAAGTGTGAAAGAAACTATACAAGTGAAAACTCCTCTTTTGAGTTCTCTAAGAGCTATGAAAGGCACCATATAAATTAATAAATTGCTACTTTCTAAACCTCTCATTGTTTAATGAATATAAAAGATGCACTATAAAATAAATGCAAGAGCTTCTGGAAAGGTCTCGTAACGTGCTTATTGAGTGGTAGTATCCAGCAGTATCTAAGTGTGATAGAAATGGCTGCTATCCAGATATCTCTAAGGCTCTCTCTCTCTCTCTTTTCTCTCTCTCTCTCTCTCTAAAAAAATATATATATTACATTACATTGCACAGTGTAATTAAAATAAATTGTTTCCTAAAGACCTCTAAGTGTAAGCAGTTAAAGGTGCTATATTAAGCAAAGAAAATCTAGTGTGTGATAGTAATAATCTAGAAAGACACTGTAACCAAATTAAGTAGGTATTTATGAGGGTGCTTGTGCCACACCTCTCACCTTGCCCAGTTAGGGGTATGACTGTCCATCACTTGGGAACAATTTGGGTTTCGATACACCTACCTGGTAAGGATGATGAAGACCAGGAACGTAACAATTCTGGCATATGCAAGTTGGGCTGGAACAGGAAAAGAAAAAAGCAGATTAAAATGAAGATCTATAACATCGTGTCCTAATACCTTTCTCCAAGAACAGTGCCAGGCCGCACCTGAGAGGCAGAGAATACAGCAGGTCCACTGGTGGTGGGCACCCTCTGTTCATGTCCATCCTCGCTCTCCTTCTTCATCAAGCTCTCCGCCCGACTGATGATCTCTCGGATTCGAAGGAGGAAGCTGTCTTTCTCCGCAGGTAGAATGAAGTCACTGGCAACCTGGAATATGTCATGGCATTGTCCACATAATTACACTGGACTTGTGATGCTTTTTCTTTTTTTTTTTTTTAAGACTCACTTAAACTGAGTCCAGGGACTTGGCTAAATCGAATTGGTAAATAATCTATATGGAAAGAAGATTCTTTTCAGTGTCTGGGACACAATCCATTAGACACTGGACATAACAACACAAACCATTGAAAAGGCCTTTCAGTTGTGTTATGTTATAGCCTATGATTTCTGTGAAAATGTGCAAATTTGCAAATGAGTAATGATGGGCCACCCTGCCCAAATCTAGGTGCACTCACCATTACTGCTGCAATGTCTTCAGGACTGTCTCCATCCAGATCGAATTTGAAGGTCACCATTTTGTTGTTGTGCGTCTGCAGCTGACACTCAACCACTCGGTCTGTCTTGTCAGACAGCTGCACAGAAAGCAAAGAAATGAATGATCGGATTGCTCTGGTGCTCATCTTGAAGACCTGAAATTGACTAAAGTGGACAGGGTGGATTTTCTGCATCACTCCCAGTGAGTCAGGACTGGTCCATCATTTGCTCACAGCATCCTGTTCCTTAAAGTATGGGGCACATAGAGGAATTACCCTGTGTGGCTATTAGGGGGCAGTACTGGGTGGAGTGGTTTGTTTTTTTAAATTGTTGCATTGTATCCCTTTAACACTACAGGGCACACTTTACAATAAAAATACACATGACCTGCATTCACACAATCCAGTCCTGACTCTCTTTGTGTTATAAAACATCTACAGCCAACCCACCCCCAAACCACCAGTCATTGGTGCTGGCCCACCATCACACACAAGAGGGAACACTGACAGATATCTTACGCTGAGGATGCGCAGTCTAGAGCGGTTTTTCCGGCGAAGGAGTTTCCCAGAGGTGCGCTTCACTGGGGACTTTATGCTTCTCTCGGACGCTGACAACCCCTCATAGCCATCACTCATCCCCGATGTCACATCAGAGGCATAACTGTAGGAGGAAGAGAGACACACAAATAAAGACAAGAGGCCAGTATAAGGCAGCCAGTTACTTTTTGCAGGTTATTTCAAGACGACTAAGCTGTGAGAAGTAAACACTTGGCACCTTTTGGTCTTGGGGGGCGGGGGGTATGGGGATTTAGTCAATACACACTTTCACCCAGACACCTAATAATGTTGCACTTGAGCATAAATCTGGGAAAAGAAGAACAGGAGGAGTTTGCTGTCTTGGTGGACTTAATGCTGTGGTTAAGCTCAGAGGTGACTGACAGGTCACTAGGCTTTCATAATGTGTGTCTCATTGGATCTAGAGATGTTTGTTTGTGGCCTTGTGTCTCACTACTGATTGCTAACTAGATGCCTTCTGCTTCTTATTACCCAACGCAAACCACTCCTTCCCATGCCAGACTCTCCTGTAGGGCAGGGCTGGATTGTAGTCTTTTGAACCGCATGGTCATTATCTGCAACCCTACATAATGGCCGATAACAGCTAGACAAACACATGGCAACAACCCTCTAACAAGAAATCTAACACCACTGAAACTGATGTCCACCCTAGGACAACTGAGATAGCATCTCCCAAAATGAACATGGATGATACATCACCTTCACTGAAATGTGCTGTTTCAGTCCTGCTGTTCCTGGATCTTTACACCTTGAATATCTTAATGTTGCCAGAAAAGACATTGATCTTAAATCATAGTGACTCATAATGTAATGTATTTTATAATTTAAACAAGACAAATGGGTGCATCAAGCATAGTTAAATAAATAATAGAAGTTTTATACAATATGTCATCCACCATTAACATCACTTCAGGAGAGGCCCGCCAAATGAACAAGCTAATTAAGAAGGCAGGTTTAGTTATGGAATGGTCTCTGGAACTGCCTCTGAATGAGGCCCTTAAATAGTATGTCTTTTTTATTTAAAGTATTGTCTCTCTGTTATAAAAAAAAATCTTGGGGAGGGAGACTAGGGAGTTGAGACATGATCTTCTCGGAAGACAATTTAAAGACCCGCGAGAGACACTTTAACTTGCTCCCAGTTCTTAAAACAATGACAAGCGACAAGCAATACACGCAGCTCGCCAGCAGCAGATGATCCGATCTCTTCTCCTTGTGTGTGTGTTCAGCCACCTTAGCACCCCACCCCTCATCCATCACAAGGTGAGCGGCAGAGATGCAAAATGGCAAAAAAACAGCTGCTGTACAGGCTTTAAAATGATCGACAGGCAGCACGACAGCAGCAGAAAGACAGCAGATGATCCAACGGAATTTCCTTAGCGCGCATTCACAACGTGAGCAGTGTTATTTGTCCTGCGAGAAAGAGATTTAACCACGCCCGGACAAGTATTGTTTTTACAACGTCACGCGAGACAAGGCAGTGAGACATCATTTAAAACAAGTCCACAGACATCTAACTTAGCAGTTGTTGGATTGCTTTTGGCAGACACGCTTAATGTGTTCCCAACTCTTAAAACAATGACAAGCGACATGCAAAACACGAAGCTCACCAGCAACAGAAAGACAGCAGATGATCCAACGGCATCTCCTTAGCATGCAACAATTCCCATGAAAATAACAATCTCTTTATTTTGGTTTGTCTTTTTTTCTAAATATTAGAAAGGATGATTAGTGGGATATTTGTCTCTTTCTTGTGGAGTGGAGTCATATTTATGACTGTCAATGATGGCTGGATTTTACATATCAATTGTTGATAAATAACTTAAGTTTCTTACAGCACCCAGGCTGTTGTTAGGACAAGATCACTCTACACGACTTTCAAAATCCAAAATTGCCAGTGTTCCCAGATTGTGCAAAATTCTTTCTTTTACTTGGTCGCCTTGTCAACGTAATGGTACGCACATTACACAAATAAGTACACATGTCATTAACAAATTACAAGATCTTTTCCCTGAAGGGATTCTTGACATATAATATCTGATCCCATAACTTCATTGTCTCATGAAAACACATACAAGAAGTGATGTATGTCAAAAGAATTTTCCAAAATAGAGCTGGAAGACCCAATTGTAATCATTTTTGTATGCAACATTAAATGAGCACTTGTGCTCTCGTCAGCGTTCTGTTAGCTTCTTTTTAGTGTCTATACAGTCCTTCTTTAATGTCATTTTATTACTTGCTCCTGCCTCTTCTCTGTGGTTTTTTCTTGCACTCCCATTGCTCATCTCTGTTCTCATTACTTGTCATATGTCTTCTCACACTGCAACTTCCTATGCTGATAATCTTACACATGCTTGAAAATGTTGGGTCATTTGTAACAACTCAGAAACTGGTATGAATTTTGTTACGTACCGCAAGCATTTTCTGCTACAGGTGTAAAGTTGTGTAGTGTGATCCTGCCCTTAGTCTTCAATCGATGACTCTCCTATTTAAATCTTTGAACATAGTGCACCTTTTCACTTCAGTTTGGGATGTTACATTTATTTCTTCCTTTGAAAAAAAATTAATTTAAAATGCATTTCACTTATTTGCTGCCCCCTTTATTCAAATTTAGAATTTTCTTTAAATTGTTCCTAGAACTTGTTGTACTTTTTATTATTTGACCCATCCATCTGTTTCCTGACTCTGCTTCTAATAAAGGGGTGTAGAAGGTTTTAGAACCCCTAGCTGTAAGTTCCTCCGTTCCTTTTGATTCACTTAAATTTGCATTTATTTTACACTTCCTGTGGAGGGATCCTTGGAATCTAATCCATCAATCCATCATCAGCAACTGCAGTTGACAATTCTGGCATGTCCTACCGTTAAAAGTCACATAATGTGACATTGGCTTATCTCTACATGATGAGAGGACTTAGTATGGGTCCTTTCAGGTGACTTCACTGTTTGGTGAAGGGGATGGAGAGGAGACCCTCCAATGGGACTCCATACCACCCAGTAGCAAATGGTGTAGAGAACGGCCCTTCCTAAGTGGCTCAGTACCACCCCGCAATGAAGTGGAAAGAGTATGCATGGAACATGTCACATAGTTAAGCCTCCACATATAATGAAGGGGTTGGGTTTAAACCTTCTTGGCAATGCCAA
>NW_024383079.1:0-39186 GCF_016835505.1 Polypterus senegalus | reverse complement strand
TTTTTAAAGGCATGGTGGGCAAGCTATACCCATGGGTGTGTTTGGGACCCGCCAGGTTTTTTCCCTGATGGTCCTAGATTCCTCTAAACCTTTCCTTGTACATCCACTCTGAAGTTATTGTTTTAAACACTGGGATAGCCTTGCTTATAAAGGCATGGTTTTACAAGGTGGGTGGAACGGATGCTCAAGGGGTTTTGGGCTGTACTGCCAGGTTCCTTGGGTGTGTCATAGATTCTCTAAAGTTTCTTTGTACATCCCTGCGGATCTGTCAATCACGCCTCTGTACTTCTGTACACACCCCGGGCTGTGCAGTGAGCAGGATGTCTGCCCCCTTGACTTCCTTTATGACACCTTACAGGCTCCCAAAGGCCCTGTCTCGCTCACAAAGATGATCAGCCCCAGTTTTAGCATCAAGGCTAAGATCGGGCCACCATTTCCTGCGCGACTGACAAAAGGTCCGATGCCGGTTAAACAGCGACCCAACAACAGGCAGAGATCAGACCCTGGGAAATGCCCATTAAACAGGTGGCAGCAGGTGGGTCCCGGGAAATGCCAAGGGACATACACCTGTCAAAATCTGATGATGTATAATAGTGACGCCCTATACTACTTCTAACTCTTGAAATTGAGCATTAATTTTTCCAGCGTGGATGAGGGGTGCAAGATGAGGAAAATCTGGAAGGTTCTGTTTAACAAATTTCCCTGATTTGAAGATAGTGAAAGAAATTTGTAGCTGGAATGTTAAATTTGGAACGAATTGTTCATGGGATGCAAAGACGTTGTTATATAAAGGTCTCTAGCAAGTTAATTCAAATTTTTCCAGATATTAAAAACTGCATATGTTTGTGAGGGTTGAAAGAGGTGGTTTTTTTGCAGGGTGCCAAGAAAGAAGCTTCTCCGCCTTAAAATGCTTTCTACATTGGTTCTAGATTCTAAGTGAGTGGAGCACAATTGCTATTAGTGTATTGCCGATAACGGTGTTTATTGGAGCACAAAGCAAGGAATACAAAAGAAGTACTGCAGGATTTTACTTCTATTGCGGTCCATGCCTGTGTATGTTCTTCTATTTGTGTCCAGGTTCTTATCGACTGTATATTTGCCCCAGTAATACTTATTATTACGCTTTATAGTTATAATTATAAAGATTGAGATGATAGATTAGATATAGATCAGCCTGCTCTCTTCTTCCCCCTTAACCCCCACCTCCCTTTTTGCCTCCCAGGTGAGGCTAAACCCACTTCATGCAGTCCCAGTCCTCTGACATACCCAGAGACAGAGCACATCCAAAGCACATCAAGCCCCCATGCAGTGGCGCTTTAAGGTTAAAAGATAGAGATATCTGTTACCAATATAGTCTTTAAAAGAGGAAAAAGAAAGAAAGAATTTTGAAACTTAATATATATATATATACATATACATATATACATATATATATATATATATATACATACATACATACAAAAATTAATCTTCATCAATTTTAGTGCATTAAGATGATATCCCCAGATAATAAACCCAGGTGATGGTGTTAAAGATGTGTCCAAAACAAGCATAACAAGTCTTAATGCAGTAATAGTAATAACAGCAAACCAAGGGTATGATATTGAACAGTCTCATTTAGGGTACAATGAAATAATTAGAAAAAAAAAAAAGGGGAGGAAAACGTAATTAAGCACAATAAAACATAAACATTTAGCGCCCTAGTAATACTAAGTAATGATAAGTAATAAGTAAGTAATAATAATATAAGAATATGAGAATATATGCTGATAAAAAACCCGTATTTTAAAAACAAATAGATCAGACAGTAGATTATTAATCCTAGCTTTATCATTTACCGCCATGACTCACAATTATGTATCAGAATAGTCCCGGATCAGCTTTCTTAACTCATTTTCTGCCTCCTCCTTGCTAGCTTAAAACATAGAAATGACCCTGCCATTCCACTTTCAGTTTTGCGGATACAGGAGGCGATTTGACATTGGCTTCCGTAGCGCTGTTTAATATTATAGAAGGCGGGCGCTTTGATAGCTGTTGCTGGAGAAAGTCAGGAAGACGCAATGTGGCAATCTTCATATATAATATCTTCCTTTTTTCCTGAGGAGTTCCATCACCTCTAACTTAAATGATAATCGTTCAAAACGGACTATAAAGATCTTGGTCGGGTCTGACGGTGTTTGATCCGTCTTGACGCTGTAAGCCGCTATCTCAGATTCTGCTTTAAAGTCGCCTCGATTATTTTAGAAAAGTTCGCTGCGAATTTCACCGGTTTAAACTTTCATTCTCCGCAAGCCTTCAATTCTGACATTATACCTTCTATTCCCATCTTCTAAAGCAGCTAGTCTGTCTCCAAGTTTTTCTCCGAGTTTTTTACATTCCAAACTGACATTTACTGCTCTTTCCTCGGCACTGGGAGCTAGATGTTCGGGTATTTCGATCCGATTCGTGAATGTCTCACTAAGATGCTCCAATCGATCAGCAAGTGCCAGTTTAGCGAAGTTTTTCTCAATCGCGCTTCAATTTTACCCAGCACCTGTCGAGTTCGTTGTACCTCTTGGCGCAGCCTTTCATTTGCCTGTTGGATTCTGTCGCAGACATTCATTGGCCTGTTTCATCTCCTGTTTCCATTCCTGTTTCAGTCTCTCATGTGCCTTTGCCGTTGCTTTCTCATTAGCCTTCTCGCTTTTCTTTATATCTTGCCTGAGGTCAACGAGCAACACTTTCAGTTCAGATAGCTCAAATGTGCCTTCTTGTACCGTAGATGAAGCAGCAGACTCTGCTGAAGCCGGTGTCGCTGCTCCAGTCCCGCGGATTGCGTAACTGAAGCCCGGACCTCCGGCCTTTCCAGTTTCAGGTAATCCTCTCCAATCGGCGAGCTATCCACATCTGCACTCACGATCGCACCTTCGCTCCCCTTTTCGCCTCAGCAGGCGACGATGTAGCGGACCGTGGTCCCGAGTCTGTACTTTCGCCCATCTGATCCAGGTCTGTCTCTGAGAGGCCGTATCTCAACTAGGCTTGCTGATCGCAGCTTGGATGTAGCTTTAGTCTTCGATTCTTTCGACCCCTTTTTGTTGGCCATGTTTATATGTGTTTACATATACTGTAGCGGTCCCCCTCGGGTTGAATAAATACAGGATATCTCAGAATAATAAGCAAATAATATGAAAATAGCACCACTGCTAGCGGAGCTCCACTCAGACGTCCATCTCTAGCATCGGACGAGACCAAAAGTTTATTTCTAATAGCCTCATTGTATCCATTATTGCCAGTCACCAAGATTTCAGTTTTCTTTAACTTGAGAAAGTTACTATTCATCCATTCTGAGATACAAGTCAGACATTGAGCTAGTGAATCAAGAGAATCGGGGTCATTAGGTGCTATTAATGCACAGCTGTGTGTCATCAGCATAGCTGTGGTAGCTCACGTTGTACCCTGAGATAATCTGACCTAACGGAAGCATTGATTGAGAATAACAGCGACCCAGGATAGAGCCTTGTGGAACACCATATCGGATATCATGTGTCATTGAGTTGTAATTTCCACAACTCACAAAGAATTTTCTCCCTGCCAGGTAGGATTCAAACCAATTTAAGACACTGCCAGAGAGGCCCACCCATTGACTAAGGCATATCTAAGAATATTATGATCAAGGGTTTCAAATGCAGCACTCAGATCTAAGAGGATGAGAACAGATAAATGGCCTCTGTCGCATTCACTCACAAATCATTTACTACTTTAACGAAAGAGTTTCTGTGCTGTGATTTGTTCTAAAAATCAACTGAAATTTATCAAGAATAGATGTTTATTTAGGTTATTTAACTGTATAATGCCCGCCTTCCAGAACTTTATTTAAGAAAGGCAGGTTAGAGATGGGTCTAAGATGTTCAAGAAGCTGGGGGGTCGAGATTATGTTTCTTAAGTAGTGGTTTAACTACAGCAGTCTAAGACAGTCTGGGAAACCACCGATCTAATGATAATTTACTTGTCAAGAACATTATCAATTAGCACCATACTTCTTTGAAATAATTTGTTGGTATTGGTCAAGGACACAGGTGGAGGGTTTTAATTGAGATATTATTTTTGTAAATCAGTAAATCTATCCAGTTAAAGAGTTTAATTTGTTTTATAACAGAATGCTGGGGTTTGGGAGGATCCTTAGTGTTGTGGAGATATACTATGTTATTTCTAATATCATTAATCTTTTGATTAAAAAATAAAAGCGATAGCCTCACGTTTTACTGGAAGTACTTAGAAGGAATTCCTTTGAGTTACCTGGGTTTAGCAGACCATCTATCGAGAATAAGACTGATTATAGCATTGTTATTTATATTTTTTTGGGAGAAATAGCAGTGCCTCTCAAGACGGACAGTGTTATTGTATTCTGTTATTTAACTTTTAATATTTCATAGTGGATAGTTAGTTTAGTCTTCCTCCATTTACGCCAGCTCTACAGTAAGTTCTCTTTAAATCGACACTCTTTGGGTCCTCATGGTATAAATGTAGAAGATTTTTCACTGTCTTTTCAGGTGCAACTATGTCAACAGCAGCTCTCACTTTTTGTATTAAATCTTTTCCCCCTCTTTACATTATCCCGCTATTATACTTGGCACTATAAACAGACTGATTGCTTAGAATGTTTGTAAGTTTTAAAGCTGCTGATAAGCTTCTCTGTGCTCAGTGTTATCTGTGCTGAAGGTTATCTCCATAACACTTCACAACACCCTGTCTCATCTGAGAACAAGAACTGTTATACCAGGCTGCTGTTTGTGGACTATAGCTCTGCATTTAACTCCATCATTCCATCCCAGCTCATTCTAAACTCCTGGATCTGGGGCTTACAGTTATGCTTGAAAGTTTGTGAACCCCTTTTGAATGTTCTATATTTCTGCATAAATATGATCTAAAACATCATCAGATTTTCACCAAGTCCTAAAAGTAGATAGAGAAACCAGTTAAACAAATGAGACAAAAAATTTTGCTTGGTCATTTATTTATTGGAAATGATCAAATATTACATATTTGTGAGTGGCAAAAGTATATAAACCTTGTTTCAGTATCTGGGACCCCTTGCAGCAATCTGCAATTAAACATTTCGTAACTTTGATCATTCCTCAAAACCAGCTTGGAGTAATTTTTGCTTATTCCTCCTTACAAAAACAGCTTCAACTCTGGGATGTTGGTGGGTTTCCTCACATTAACTGCTCGCCAGGTCCTTCCACAGTATTTTATTGGATTAAGGTCAGGAATTTGACTTGGCCATTCCAAAACATTAAACTTTATTCTTCTTTAACCATTCTTTGGTAGAACAACTTGTGTACTTAGGGTCGTTGCTTTCTGCATGACCAATTTTTTCTGAGATTCAGTTCATGGAAAGATGTCCTGAAATTTTCCCCTTTGAATTCTCCGATAAATTAGAATTCATTGTTCCCATCAATGAAGGCAAGCTGTCCTGGCCAGATGAAGCAAAACAGGCCAAACTAGATAGTACCACCACCATGTTTCACAGATGGAATAAGGTTCTTTGCTGGAATGCAGTGTTTCCTTTCTGTAAACATAACACTTTTCATTTAAACCAAAAAGTTTTATTTTGGTCTCATCCGTCTACAAAACATTCTTCCAATAGCCTTCTGGTTTGTCCACGTGATGTTTAGCCAACTGAAGATGAGCAGCAATGTTTTTTTTTGGAGAGCAGTGGCTTTCTCCTTGCAACCCTTTCATGCACACCATTGTTGTTCATTGTTCTGATGGCGGACTCATGAACATGAACATTAGCCAATGTGAGAGGCCTTCAGTTGCTTAGAGTTACCTTCAATGTTAGCAAAACTAAGGAGATGATTGTGGATTTCCAGCAAGCAACAACAGAGCACAGTCCCATTTACATTGGAGGTGAGCCTGTGGAGCAAGTCAGCAGTTTTAGGTTCCTTGGAGTCACCCTCATTAATGACTTTAAATGGCGGCGCACTTCCTCAGGAGACTGAGTAGCCGGATTATCCCCACAACCCTGTGCAGATTCTACAGGTGTACTGTGAAATCCTTTCTGACAGGATGCATCACATCCTGGTACAGCAACTGCTCAGTTCAGGACGGCAGAGCTCTGCAGCATGTTGTGAATACAGCACAACAGATCACAGGCACACAGCTCCTGGAATCCTGACATCCACACTACACGCTGTCTCAGGAATGTGAACTGTATCAGACAGGACCCCAGCCACCCTGCAGTGTCACTTTTCACCCTCCTCCAGGAAGCGACTAAAGTCCATTCGGATGTGCACCTCCAATTTTACTAACAGTTTCTACTCAACTGCAATCAGACTCATGAAGAATCAGTAACCTTGTGTCACCTCACTGCTACCTGCACATATACTTCTGCGCTGTCTCTATTTATTTCTAGGATTCTGCTTTTACTTATTTACATATTTATATTAATTTATTTATTGTGTGTGTGTTTTTTGTCTATGTTCACTGTCTTTAGGGGCACATGCACAAGCAAGCATTTCATTGTACATGGTACTTGTACTTGTACACATGACAATAAAGAATTGAAAAAAATTGAATTACTGAAAATCTAGGTGGACGTAGGTCATAATTTACCTAGACTTTCAAAAAGCATTTAATACAGTCCCAAACCAAAGACTAACTCTGAAACTAGAAGCTTTATGCATCGGAGCTAACCTACAAAACTGGATCTCTAATTGGTTAACTGGCAGAGACAAAGGGGCACAGATAAGAGCAGAATGTCCATGGACCAATGTAATCAGTGGAGCCCCTCAGGGTCTGTCCTTAGACCATTACTTTTTCTGATTTATATGAATGACATTAATTCTGGTATAGTTAGTAAACTTGTCAGATTTGCAGATGACACTGAAGTTGGAGATAAGGAAGACACTTGAGGCAGCAAAAAATTCAAAAAGATCTGGACAACCTTCAGAACTGGGTGAACAACTGGAAAATGCAGTTTAATTGTAGAAAAGTGCAAAGTGCTACAGTTATGAATACAAGATTGGAGACACTGTCATATAGGAAACAACCTCTGAAAATGATTTAGGGTATATGTTTCTGCAACATTTTCATCGACTAAGTAATGTACAGAAGCAATTAAAAGGCAAATAAAATGTTAGGCTATATCATAAAACTGTTGAATTTAACCCAAGGGATGTTATTCTAAACTATATTATGCACAGGTAAGACCACATCTGGTATTGTGTGAGTCCTGGTCACCTCAGTACAAGAAAGACACAGCAGGACTCGAAGCTGTGCAGAGGAGAGCAACCAAGTGCATCCAGGACTTAGGACATTGTACTTGATGGACTCAGAGAATTTAAACCTGTTTAGTCTCAAGCAGAAGACTGCGTGGGGCCTAATCCAGGTATTTAAAATCCTCAAAAGCACTGATAAAGTAGATCCAGCAACATTCTTTCAGCAAGGTGAATCACATACTCAAGGACATCAATGGAAATTAAGGCAAAGTGCATTTAAAACTAAGACTGGAAGACTTCTTTACACAAGGAGTTGTGGACCTTTGGGAAAAAACTACCGAGACATGCAGCTGAAAGAAAAAATCCTGGCAACCTTTAAGAAGACTCTGGATGAGATACTGGGACAGCTTAGCTATTAACTGAACAAATGGGTTTGATGGACTGAATGGTCTCCTATCATTTGTCATATTTCTTACGATCTTATGTTCTAACAATTTTTCTATTGAGGTCTTTTATTTTAATTCTTGATAATACATGGATGTGTGCCATGATTGATCCATACAAATAAAAAGTAATATTTTAACTTTAATAAGAGATTTGAGGAAAATACATTTCATAACAAAGCCAAAGTGATGTTATAGTTCAAAGCTTACACAATTCGGAGTATGCCTGAAGTACAGTATAGTTAAACCAGGAACTCCAATGCTATGGCTGTACAAATGACAATAACTGCACTTTGCCAAAAAAGTAGGAAAAAGCAGTGACCAGCTGTGAAAGGCTAAGGCTCACAAAGACAACAAAAGTGGAAAAAGGTTATTCATTTGAGGCTATGAAAATAATGTTATAGTTTTGTCTGCTTTGATTGGGGCAAGTAATAATTGAAAAAATAAGAAAATTCAAAAAAGTTAAAGGCCCAGTAAAAACAACAGACTGCTCATGTGATGAATTTAAAGTAAATGGTTTCATTTTGTTATGACATTTATCTTTGTATATTGTGTATGTTTACACTAAAAAAAAATGTGGGATGTGAATAGCCGTAGAAGTTGTAGCATATCAACATGACTGCAGATGCAGCAGATGAACTAATCACTGAGTAACGTGGCAAGTACTAGAAGCCAATAGACGAACATGAAGAAATAAAATGAATGAAATTTTAAAAAGGCATGAATCTTCTAAGCAGAACAGAGACACCCCCAAGTCTTGACAACATTTAGATTATGTTTTATGCACCCCAACATGATGTGTGTTACACACCGTGCTAGTTATAAAAGCTAGCTATAAGTTGCTAGTTGTTAGAGAGCACTACCAAGTATGTTCTATTACTCTCTGGTCAGCCTGTTTGACTCGTTCTTTTACCACCTTATGATTAATTCAAAACATGACAGTAAGGGCCATAAGTATAACTAAGAATTATAACCATATATAACACTTTACTGGCTTCATATTATGTTTACAGCCAACTTTAAAATCCACCTTCTCACATATAAAGTCCATACATACACTAGCTTTTACACTTATCCTACAAGCCTTATTAGTGTCTATGCTCCAGGATGTATATTGCAGTCCCAAGATACAGTTCTTCATGACATTATGAGGATTAGTAAAACTAGGGTGGGAAGCAGAACTTTAATAGTGTCTACCAAACTCTACTACCCAGTACTAGAGAAGTCCCATTAGTCTCAGCATTCCAATCAAGGCTGAAGACTCATTTTAGAATGCTACTAGGTTAGCTTTGTATTACTCCTCAGTACAGTATTGATTTTAATTTTCTGCAGTAATTCTTTTTGTTTCTCTTGTATCTGTGTCTGTGGTGACACTTAGTCACCTTATAAGAGATGTATTGTAACATGTGATTTATGTGTTTTCATTTGTCTTCAATATGAAGTAAATTATCATTGTTTGCCTGCAGAACCTTTTCAGAATACACTTTACCTAGAACAATAAGAAATTGAACATAAAAGCACTCTAAATTGTGTAAATATGTTTGTGGTATTCTATAAAATGTCTCAGTTTATGTTTAAACATTGTTTTGTGTTTATTTTGCATTTCATTTTCATATTAAATTTGTAAATACTGTAGACTAAAATGAGCTATAAGTGGAAGCGTGTTTCAATAATAATTGAAACTGAAGTTACAATAAATTACAAATCACCAATGTTTCTTCAAAATAGCAAGAGTTTTTTTTCGTCCCTGAATTAAAATGAGTACTGACAGTCTTTTGATTTCAGTTGAATAAGTCTGCAGTGTTTAAACACTTTCACATTTCGTTTCTGTTTATCATAATCCATCTTTTAACCCCATAAACACCTCTGCAGTAGCAGCAAACCCTACAAATATGTAAAACCTTATCTTGCTCTACTTAATTTCCAACTATAGAATTTGCCCAAACTATTGAGCCTTTTCGTTAATTTTGTTTGACATATTATTTTCAAAAATTTCAAGACATATTTAATCTTATGCCTAAAGTACATCAGTAATCAGTAACACACTGAATAGTCATGGCCTGGGGCTCTTAGCAGTTTTGACCGTTTTAATATTTATTTGTTTATGTCATCTTCTGTTTCTTTTACATGATTCCTGGTACTCTTAGCATCATTACCTAATATTATCATTTACTACGCTGTAATCATACTTTTGTGAAAGCTATTATATATTTTATTTTTGTTGGGTGACATTACAGTTGGAAATTTTTTATGCAATAAGCAATCATAGTGACACCCGCGTCAGAACTATACAGTTTGGGAAGTTAGCAAAAAAATAACAGTAAAAAGTGCAAAACCAGTTATTTCTGTTTTGTCTCTAGAGCGTGTGTTTAGGACTGAGTAGCAGTAAAAGGAACTGTTGTATTTATGTAATATGAAAAAGAAGCGCCATCTTGTCTATTATTGTGTTATCCTGTTGGGTATTGTAGACATCCTATTTGTCCAGAGACTGCTGTTTGCCTTTTAACTCCCAATATTGATACTATTCTATTTTTTGTAAAGAATTTGACCTTGTGGACAAATTTGATTCTCGGGAAAAAGAACAATTCTTCTTTCATGTTAAATTTTTGGTTATTACATTGTAACAGTAAGCTGAGAAAAGACACAAGGACTTATTGGTAATGAATGTTCTGTGACAGCAGTACAGCTGCATTATATATCAATATTGTAGTTAATTATGTTAATTGGACACTTTTTATAAAAATTAACTTTATGGTTGTGTTTATTACTTTCCTGCTTTGACAAAATTAGATTTCATATGTGGGAAAGAATACAAACAAATAGGCAAATTATGTACTTGTTTGTAATCTGAGGAGGTGACAGAACTATAAATTTAGTTATGCAAGATTATTATTGCTTAACAGGTATACTTGAATATGCAAGAGAAAGTGATTGATTTGTTTGTATGTAATGTTCTCAATTAGTTTGGTAATATGATAATCAAGTAAGTACTTATTCATGTAATTTCATGAAAATTAAATTCCATTATATGAAAACGCAGTCATTGTCTGAGTAATTATATACATATATTGTAGTTTTATAAATATATATGTTTAAGCAGTTTTACTTTACAGCAATATCTATGTAAACTTTGTTAAGTAATAAGTGTTATCGTGCATGCTGATCACTTTGAACATATTAATTAAAAAGTGTATCTTCATTTAGAAATTTTTACCTTCAAAAAAGATATCCTTTGAAATGTATTAATATAAATGTGCATTTACACATAAAAAACACTGAATTTTGTATAGCTATCAATTTAGCCTATTTTACATTTCATTCCTACTCATAATTATCATTTTAAAGGAAATACTCTTCTCATTTGCATTTTTTGCATAACAGCTTTAGACAAATTCATCCAGTTCATTAAAATGTAGGCTGAACTGCTTTAGGAATCTCTGTGTTTTGTATTGTAAATATGATAAAGATGTTCTTATGAAGGTAATTTGTCTTCAGAGAGGAATAAATACATATTTGAAACAACGCAGGCCTTAGGCCCAATTCCTTTGTAAATTAAATGTCAAATGTTCTATTATAAATTGTTTTGTATAATTTGTCACACTAAAATGCGACAATATTATCATTCATAGCAACAAACATTTTGTAAAGCTATTTTTTGCTTGCATGTGTTTCCGCAAAATATGTTTTTTAATCACACATACGTGCATTTAGTCTTTGCATAATAATAAAGTATCTTAATAAATCAGTTGTTGTTTGTTTCTTGAAAATTGCTATACTAACAAAGTACTCAAATCTTACATTTTTGTGAATCTTTGAAAATATATGATCTTGTGAGAGGCCACATTCAAGGTTTTGTCACATATCAACCATAAAAGTAGGGCATGTATTGTGTGTTCTATCTCTTGTAACTCCATTATATGAATTCTTCCCCCCGGGAGCCAGTATGTTTTTTATATTAACTTTTCTAATTTCAAATTATAAGTGTACCTTAGTTTCTGTATTTTTCTTAAAATACTTTGCAAGTATGCACTTTGGTCTAATCCAGTTCAATTTAATTACCTTGGTTAAATGTGTTATTAATTTAAAAGCATCTTAATAGCCCTGGTGTAGAAGCTCCTTTGTGTACAGACACTCCTTTTGAAGCATGGTATTTATTTTATCCTTTAATGGTTATGCAACTTACTAAAGCAACTTAGTTGCAGGTATGTGAAAATTAATAACAATGGCAATTTTAGAGACCAGGCCCCTCAGGGAAACCGTGATCATCAGAGGTGACTGTGCAGAGTGCAGACCTATAAATACCTGGGTGTAGCTGGATGATAAATTGGACTGACTGTTAATACTGATGCTCTTGCAAGAGAGGACAGAGCCAAATTTTACTTCCTTAGAAGACAGGGTCTTTCAACATCTGCAATAAGATGCTGCAGATGTTCAATCAGACGCTATTGCAGATGCCCTCTACAGTGGTGTGCTGGGAGGCAGCATAAAGAAGAGGGATGCCTCACGCCTGGACAAACTGGTGAGGAAGGCAGGCTCATTGTAGGCATGGAGCTGGACAGTTTGAAATCTTTGTCGAACGACAGCACTGAGCAGGCTCTTGCAATCATGGACAATCCATTGCATCCAAATAGTATCAGCGACAGACTGCTGTCACTGTCCTGTCCACTGACAGACTGAGGAGATCGTTCTTCCCACACTCTGCACGTTCAATTCCACCTGGGGTTTGGTAACGTAACATTATACAATGTTATTGTCTGTTATACCTGCCTTGCACTCTCCACCTTGCATTTTTTAACTTCGCTGCATTTTTTATTATATTTAATTAATTTGTTTTATCAGTATGCAGCTGCTGGAGTATGTGAATTTCCACTTGATTTAATAAGTATCTATCTATCTATCTATCTATCTATCTCTATCTATCTATTCTATCTATCTATCTATCTATCTATAACAACTGAGGGCATCTTCATTACAGAATGTAAAATAAAATAATGGATGCAACAGAGGTTCAAATGAGATGGTGAATAAAACAAAAAAACCCTTGTATGGTCAAAATAAGTGCACAAAGCATAAACAAATGTAATTAAAAGTTATAATTAAAGTTATATATGCAAAGGAAGCCACTAAGATGAACTAAGGCCCATCAAGGACTGGTTCTTGCTTGAAACCAGTATTGATAAGGTATTCACTAGCTACCACAATCCTGAGGTGGACAGTTAGATTATAAAATAGATGGAAGTTAAAGGAAAATGGATGGATAAACCAGATGGTTAGACTAACAAAATATTTTTAAACAATTCAGAGACAAATATACAGTATGATGAAAAAAATGGGAAATGTGTGTTGATAGCTGTTATTATTATTTAACATGGCACTGTTTCTTCCAGTATTAGAGTGTTCATTGCTACATGAATCTAGTTAACTGTGCCATTTGAAATGCTATGTTTGTGAAGCAATTTACTGAGGCTAATTGATAAAGTGACTAGAAGTGAGTGGGATGAGTAAGACCCTTGGAAGGATTCTGACTCATTTGAAAGTAGAAACATTTATATGAGAAAAGGCTTCAGCCATATCCACTAAATTTCTTCTAAAATAACTACAGGTCTAGTTTTGAAAGTATCTAAAGTCCTACAGTCTACCACACACTATCTGGTAGCTTATTCCAAGTGTCTATGGTTCTCTGTGTAAAGAAAAAGCATCCTAATGTTTGTGAAATTTACCATGAACAAGTTTTCTAACTGTGTTCCGTTGTTCTTGATGAACTCATTATAAAGTATCAATCTCAATCCACTGTAGATAATTCCCTTCATAATATTAAACACTTCAATCATGTCTCCTCTTATTCTCTTTTTGTTTAAACTGAAAAGGCTCAGCTCTTTTACTCCTTCCTCTTAATTCATTCTCTGTAACCCTGGAACTCTTCTCTTGGACTTTTCTAGCAATTCCATATCTTTTTGTAGCCTGAGATCAAAGGTGATGGAGTACTCCAGATGAGGTATCATCAGTGCTTTATAGAGCTTAAGAATGACCTCCTTGAACTGTGCATCATGTATCTATAACTAACATTCTGTTAGCTTCTTAAAGGCTTCAGAACACTGTCTGATTGTTGATAGTGACGAGTTCACTACGACTCTAAATCATTCTCATAATGTGTATTTTTAATTTTCATTGCCATCATTGTGTATTCAAACTAACATTTATAGATCCACATGTAATACTTCAAATTTATTTCACTCAATTCAACTACTGCAAAGCCTGTATGCTGTCCAAGTCCCTCTGTAATTGGATACTAGATTATCTGCCAATCACCTAGCTTGAAAACCAGAATCAAACTTAAAGAAGTAGCCAGAGTTCTGTAAAATAGTGGACTAATGTGAAAAGCAAATGCAAAGTTTTGTTAGAGCATCCACAAAATGGTGGCACCCAGAATAAACAAAGCAAAAAGTAAAACTGATTCAGGTTCTCTAGTTAAAACCAAATAACCATAAAATGTGAAATAAGCAAGGGTAAATGTAACAGATAAAACAGTTGAAAGTCGTACATAAATGTTGCATTAATAACTATTTTCAAATGGCTCAAGGAGAAGAAGGCTAACTTTCAAAACATTTGTGACATTTTGACTATCATAATGTACCAGACTCCCTAAAATAAAATAGAATTATTTTCATCTTGCTAGATGTTTTTTTCAAGCAAGAAAGATGAGGAAATCCTACCATGAAGTTAAAATCTTAGTGAAAAATAGTTTAAAAGTTGAAATAAGGACAAAATTATGAAGTATCAGGACAAACAGATGTGTTAAAAAAAACTGTCCCAAATGGTGTAAAGCAAAACAAAACAAATTCTTTCACTGGTTTTCCTTTTAACTTCTACTATATCTTTCAAGTCCTATGACTTCTAAATGCATTTGGCCTGTTTTAGGTCATTTGTTTATTTTTTATGTTACAGTTTGGCTGATGATTCTCATTGTTCCTACTATCCAAGACTTGGTGTGAAGAAATGCAATGTCATGACATTTATCATTTTTGTAAAGAGCACACTCTTTTTTTTTACCAAGCCTGATCTCAATTTTTAGTATTAGCCTCATAATGAAGTCAATAAAAGCACAGGAAGTTAATGATTAACCTAAAGTGACTTCTGTAAATCTGGTTATTTTTTGACAACTTTTACAGCTAGTTTGTTAAATACTGGTTGAGGCTCCAAGTATAATCATGCTATAAAAATGTTAAGATTTTTTTTATTCTATCCAACAAAACATCAACAACAGAGACATATTAGAATTTTGAGACCTTAAACATCCAGATTAACCATAAGTATTATGCTGTAAAACCCTGACTCATGCAGTGATTTCTTAGGTAAAACAAATACGTTAGAAATGAGCGTGGCCACTATTTCAACACAGAGGTAATATGATATACATGCAGTCTTTCCCTGTGCTCATTACTCTAAGAATGATGAAATAAATTAGAGTGTCACCAATGATGATTGTTGGTATTGAAATTGTTTTAGAGAAGTGGTACAGTTGAAAAACCTACAATGCTCATATTTAGGTCATATATGTTATTAAAATGTTCCCAATTTAAATATAAGCAGACATTTCATTGCCAAGAAAGTATGCTATGTTTTTTTCACCTAAGGAGGAGAAAGAGGAGGTGAAAAGAACATAAGACTCTGATTCAGTCTTGTCAGTGGCACCAGAGGCAATTGTTCATAAAGCTGCAATGAACTGCAGCTCGGAAGAACCAGATGTGCATTAATTAATTTTGATATTGGATGGATGGATAGCACTATTTATTTAAGGAAATAAACAGACAGGATAGATACATGCTAGCAGATTTCATTCACCTTTGAATAATTTTAATTATTTTTACAACATTAGCAGTCACAAGGTTTGTGTGCAACAGCATTTACCTTCCTATTTCTGGGTTTAATTGTGTCATGTATTATTCGTATTGTAGTTTGATGTGAATAACATACATTACACGTGATAAAATCTCACAAAATCTCCAACCTGGCTGTTCAAATATTGCCATATGAATAACACCATAACAAAATAAATCAATGGATTGTTCTTTTATACATCAATGTTTACAGAAAACTATCACAAGCAAAACATTAAGACTTCTGTATAAGCCATTCTACAACTCTAACAAACTCTTTACTCAGCTCTATCTTTTAAAATTGATTTTGTCATAGAGAGTGTAAAAATAAGAATATTTATCCATACACAATGATGTTAAA
Organism: Polypterus senegalus; assembly: GCF_016835505.1. Classification (NCBI taxonomy): domain Eukaryota; kingdom Metazoa; phylum Chordata; class Cladistia; order Polypteriformes; family Polypteridae; genus Polypterus; species Polypterus senegalus. The sequence continues at coordinate 23,306 of NW_024383079.1, read as the reverse complement.
AGATGTAAATAAATCTGTTACATTACACCAGAACAGAGTTAGCAGTTCAGTATTTAGCCAAATACTAAAACACAGCATTTACTGTATGTACATCAAGAAGACAGAAGATAAAGAAATTAAGTACTACTGCAAGAAAATGATCGCTAACAGAGCATGGTATAGTAGCAAAGATAAATGCTGCTAAAAATCAAATGATTTTAATCTATAGGAAAACAGTTGTTTGGAAATAGTTGGAATATGATAATTGTATTTATTTATTTATTTTTACAGATAACACCATAAACAAACTTAGTGTTTACAACAAAACTCAATGTACCATATAATGATCTTAAGCCTGGGCAGGTTTCTGTCTCCTCTGAATCATGTTTACTCATCCCACATATGATTGAAAAGTATCTAATCGAAGGCAGATGAAAGCAAAAGGTATTAAATTCTGTCAAGAATCTGGACATGTAAAATGAAGCTTTATAACTTGTATTGATTTTACTTTTCTATACCATAAAATCGGTAAATCCTTTTGTCTGTATTTTGGTGTACAACGTCATACATATCAGATTACAGTGAAGATTCTTTATCTTTTTAATATAAATCTTTCAAATGCAATTTATATTACAATTTTCATTTTATGTTTAATAATTTAAAGGTCAAATAGAGCAACATAATTAACATATAAGTCAGGTTTCGCAAACATGGTAATAATGACATTTGGATAATGCTTCATTTGAACTCCCTTATATGGATTTATTAACAGCTGCATAATAAATAATAATAACATTCACAGACCCTAAATTAAGAAAACAAAATATACATCAGTCCAAGAGCTTCTAGACAAAAAGCAGCTGGAGCTCCCCATCCCTTTGTTAATGTAATGCTGTAATAATGAAAGTTATATTTTATGTATGTTCTCTGTCCCACTATTCTCAAGACTCCACTAGCATTATATATATGGAGGACAAAATGGTGTCGGAATCATGTGGGATTAGCAGCACTGGGAATCAGCACACCTTGTTTACTACCATACTGCAACAAGTTAGAAAGTTTATGTATGTTGTAAATTAGTTGTATTCAGGGGCTTAGTTAACATTTAGAAATCTGGAACAGGTTTACTTTCTCATTTACTTCAAAGACAGAGATATTTAATTTCTGGTTATTAAATATTTTGTAACTTCTTTCAGCTTCTCCGTTAGGGTTGCACAGTCGATCATCTTTTCCCATATCTCATGAGTCTTATTCAAAAGAACAATGGTCAAAGAATATAATTGTATGTATAGTAGATTACATAAAATATATTTTAGCAGCATTTTATAATATACTATAGCTAAAAACCAGCCCAAATTGGCCCATGGTGGCTGAAATAGCTTTCATTGACACTACATGTCAAGTCAAGAGATGTGAAAATGACATTAGTTGTTGTGTTAATGTTCAATATTCAGATTTCAAAAAATGTATATTTTAAAAGCCATACTCATACTTGTACTTTATTTAAACATGAAAAAAGTAAATATCCTTTGTTTAATTATTGTTGTTGTGGAAGACGAATGTTCTCTTGCCTTGTACTAATTCATGTCTGAGAAGAAAGCTTTACAAAACCATGTAATAGCATGCTTTGTTTTAGCAAACAGAAAAATGTTTGTGCAAAGGACTCAAGGTCTGAGCATTCCACACATGAGTCTGCCTTATCACGTTTTCCCCTTTGCTTACATCTGAATGCCATAACAAAAGGGGCCAAGAAATCAAGTTTTTCAAGGGCTGAAGGCTCAAGGATGGTGTATAATAAAGTGTTGACTGTTACATTTTATAATGATATTAAATCACGCATTCTAGGGTATAAAACTGGACCCCACCCAACAGACGGGGTTCAGAAGAGCCTGACGCTTTTCATGTACATTTGATTGTCTGCTTTTCTGAAACTCTTCTCACCGATGACTCTTTAAAATAAAGCTGCTTTATAACCACACCTGCTGTCGGGTCTGAGATTTCGTCCCCCATTGTTCATGAACTGGACTGTTGAATACAGTCTTCTAACATGTCTTGTTTCTGTATGGCAAGAGACACACTTCAATAACTGTTGTGCCTGACGTGCAATAGTGTTTGTTTACCCAAATTCAGGCTAGCTGCATGTAGCTTGCATTTTGTTACCTGTTTACTCTTTTCACTTCTTTGGATGGCAGTTTTTGTTTTCTGACAATTTAAGCAGCAGCTTCAAAAATGAACTAAAATCTGGTTCAGATGTTGGCATGTTTTCTGATCTGACCTGTGCTTCTCTGACCCAAAAGTTTTAATTACTTTAATTGTTGCAGTAAGAATAAACAGATGACAGTTTTTAAAAATTGCCAATTTCAGTTTTTCTGGTATTAAAAGGGTAAGATTAAGGAAGGGCGACTGGGCCGAGAAAAATTCATTTTAATTGGGAGGTTTGCTCATTTGGTCCATTCAAGTACCCTCAATTGACAGAGGAAAGTAGACAGTTTTTTGTGTACATAATATTTATAAAGAAAATGCTTCCTTAAAATACAGGAATAACAGTGCAAGTTACAATAGGAAAACTGAAGACTTCTAAAATATATAACTGGTAATACACATTTTATACAGGCTAAATTTGGTTCCCAGTAACATCTGTTAAATTCATGCTACTCTATTTAGATATATATATTAATTATGTAGGTCAAACAGGAAAATACAATGATTTTCTGAATATGTAAAGTCAGCGTTCTGAATATATAAAGTAAGACCATAAGATAAGTATAGTGAATATATCTAGGGAACCAAGTTATAGTACCCTGGGTAGCCATTTATAGGTTTAGTCAAGCTTTATTACAAAAAACAAGCTGGTGGTCCAGGCTTACAACTTGAAAGTAAAGTGCTTTACAGTCTGTAAATTATGAGCACAGAATAACAATAAATTTAGCAAGCAGCAGCATCAATTCTGCACTTTATACTTAATGAGCATAAAGAAATTTTATAAAGACTGAAACTTGATTTTTTATTAGTGAGTATATTAATTTACCTAATGTTTATCTAGAAATTAACTGGTGTATGTTGGCACCAAAGCCCTTGATGGACTGAATGGTCTCCTTTTGTTTGTATAACTTCTAATGTTCATATGAAATACAATTCATACAGTAAGTCACTCACCAACTTCACATCTATGACTGAATCTGTCATGAGTGACATCCACATTTCTCAAAATGAAATTGTTCCTTCAGAAGTTATCTTCCTATGCACTATTTCACTAATAGCATAAAGGCAGAAAGATTAATCAATTAAAATTTCTTTAAAATGACCACTGGTTACTTGAAAAGGGTTTTCAAGACTTAGTACGAAAAGCCTTCATTTCTCTAATACTAAACTGTCATGTTCACAAGCTATTTTTCCACCCAAATGCTTATTCATTGCACTTTCTCTCAAAGAATACTTTGTTCCCCCATGCTACAGAAGCAAAAACCTTTCAAAAGCAATGTAAATAGGCACTTATTTTCTTTAAAAATATCTTTTTTTGTATGATACTGAAGCGTGCTGCTGAAATAATGCTGTAGTAAATTTGACATATGCCATTCTTGTTCGATTGCAGCTATTCAATATAAACATGTGCAGTTGTCTCAATGCACAGCAAGGAGCAAAATTATTCAAAAAGTTGAATGAAAGCTTAAGATTGTCTTGTTTTTATCAAGTTGTATACATTACAAGACTGATCTTTTTTACCTTCCTCAGTTTACATTTCTATCAGACGTGTATGAAACTTTAATAGCAAGCTTGCGTTTCCTGGGGATTTACTGAAGAATCAACTACAATATTTATTTTCTATACACAGATATTTCAAGGACAAACAGGAACAAAACGGTCTTGAGTTTATAAGACTGAACTCTGGCAGAATGGAAAGAATGATGTAAGTTTAAATTAAAAATGACAAAACCCTTTAGATTTTAAGTCAGATGCTTTTTTCTATGTCATTATATTTATAAAATACTATGCTTTTCTTTTAATTTTTAGTTTTAGTGTTTCCAAGTCTGCAGCCAGTGTGCCCCTTCTTTAAAGCTACTTACTTAAAACCACTACGTCCTCTAGTCTACTCTGTGGCCCTGAACAGGTCACTCCACCTGCCTGATCTTCAACTCACAAAATATACCTAAATGTTGTAGCATGCTCCAGCACTGTAATCCTGCTAGGTGTGGTGTTCGACTATAGAAAGGCAGTATGCTTAATGTATTTACAGCCTGCCTTTAAAGGTTTCACTTTTCTTTAAATTTGTGAGGAAGTTTACTCTGTGTGTCTCAAACATTTGGGACCGTGGGTAACCAGTTGTTACAATTTTTAAACTATGATAGAATGATTAATTGCGATGATCTGAGCTCTTCTGGTCTATGAATGACAACTACTTTCTTTTTATGGTTTGGCTTTATAGCCAGATTGGCACAATGAGGTGAATCTAGGCAAAAGTCAAAATGTCTTCCTCGGGGTCTGTATCTTCAACAGAAGTTTCTTTCAGGGTCTGACTGTTGCAGTCATGCAAGGTACAGACTTTTGGTCATGCAAGGTACATCAAATGAACACCAACTGGTCACCCAGTTTATTAACAATTGTTGAAATGAACAAAAACAATTTGTGATGGCGTTAAGTTTAATGAAACTTAAGTGCCTATGGCAAGGAATCTTTGTCAGATCAAGCTTGGTTTGAGCTCCATCTCTCATGAGTGGTGATCCAGAATGAGATACCACCTTCTGTGAGCATCTCGCTTTATACCTCCGCCCTTCTGGCATCTTCTCTGGCTGCTGGAAGAGAAGAGATGATTCCATTAGTAACAGCCCTCTCCATCCCCAGGTGGGATGTACAGGAAAGTGATCCACAGACACACATGCGAGACACAGTGACACTGTGGATTGAAAATGAAGCTGAGAAAGCAGCTATTAAAACATCTTTGTCATAAAGAACACTATGCGCACACACTTGACAATTTGTACGAGCATGTTAAAAGATAATACAACAGTATTTTTCATGTGTATAGAGAATTAAAATAAAGCACCTGAAAGAAAGTGCCTGTTAAACAAATGTCAATGGTTCAGTTTGATATGACTTCCTACTGAACAGCTTACTAGAGTAATGAGGAGCCAGAGACAGATTAACAATTGACATTTTCATTGAGTCATCGGCAACAATTTCAAGCTGTCTGAACTGAAATATGTCTCTTTCATATGTCAGTTTATATTTTCAGTTTTATGTGATTCCAGTTCATTCTGCCAAAATAAAAGTTGACAGTCTGACCACAATAAAAATGCCTTCATGTCATGGAGAACTCACCTTTCCAAAATCTGTTAACATACTATCTTTCAAACCGATATTGAAAAATTCAGCAATGGTGAAAGTGCAACTTATTATGAAAATACAAGCACTAAACAATTACTAGGACAGTAAGGACACAATTATAAACACTCAAAGCTCATTTGCTCTAAATTGTAGTCGGATCAAGAACAGATCGATGGGAATCATGAATATAGTAAGCAAGGATCCATAGTCATATATAAGTCAGAATGATTATAATATGGGAGAAGCTGACTTCAGCTTTAAAACATGACAAAACACAAGCATTTTCAGTTTCTATTTAATTAATAAGTTATGTTCTCAAAATTTCACAATAAAGTTAAACTACAGAGGAAGAATTTTCTTCCTCATTAAGTACCATTATAAGCTTCTTAAATAACTAAGGATAAACATCCTTTCAGGCCCAATCACAGGAAATTTAGAATAGGCTCAAATGAATTTTAAAACTGTTCTTGTCACTACTCTTAGCAAAATTGTTAGTATAGATTTTAGTTGTTGGAGCTAGACCTTATATGTTTATAATTAGCGAGTTGCAGGGACAAAGGAGTATGCCTAGACATATTCTAGACTAGCAGTAATTAATGGCAACAATACTTAAAATGTGTTCATAATGAGTACACTGATAAAGGCTGAAAATAGAAATTGTGTGGAACAACTTCATTGTACTGTCTTATGTATGCTATGTACGACATACACAAGACAATAAACTTGAACTTGATTACATGAAGTCTGCCTAACATATCAAGTACAGTGATCCTTGCTGTATCGCAGCTTTGACTTTCAGCGGTTTTGCTCTCTCGGATTTTATATTAAGCATATGTAAATGTATATTGGATTTTTCGCTGATTCAGGATTTCTGGACAATGGGTCTTTTAATTTATGGTACATGCTTCTTCAGTTTGTTTGCCCAGTTGATTTCATACAAGGGACGCTATTGGCGGATGGCTTAAAGTACCCAATCAGAGCACGTGACATATTAACTAAAACTCCTCAATGCTATAAGATATGCCTCCCTGCGCGTGCTCGATTGTTTGTTGTCTCTCCTCTATCTCACCCTCTCTGACATTCTCTGCGCCTGACGGAGGGGTGTGAGCAGAGGTGTGTTCACAGAAGCTGTTTGCCTAGTGGATACGGACGTCCTTTAAGAAATGCCGCTTTATCGAGGTCGCCAAAAGCACCTTATTGATTTTTGATTGTTTGCTTTAATCTCGCACTCTCTGCTCTCTCTCTGACGTTCTGCGCTTGACGGAGAGATGTGAGCAGAGGGCTTTTTGCACAGAGGCTGTTTGCTTAGAAGATACGAGACGCTCCTGTAAAAATCCCGAAAGGCTACCTTCGCATTGATCCCTTCATTGCGCTGCTTTATCAGCGTGCTTGCATACTTAAAGCAAACAGCCCTATTGATTTTCATTGTTTACTTTACTCTCTCTCTGTGTTTGCACAGAAGCTGTTTGCTTAGAAGACAGGGACGCCCTGTAAAATGCTGAAAGGCTACCTTCGCATTGATCCCTTCATTGCATTGCTTATAAAGTGTTTGATACTTAAAAGTGCACCACCCCTTTATTGATTTTTGATTGTTTACATACCTCTCTTTTGACATTCTCTGCTCTTCCCCAAGCTTTGAAGAGGAAGATATGGCATTCTTTTTAATTGTAAGAAAGAACTGTCATCTCTGTCTTGTCATGGAGCACAGTTTAACTTTTGACTAAAGGTGTTATTTCATGTCAGAGGGCTCTAATAATGTTAAAAACGATTAGAAGGTCAAACAGGTTTTTTTATGCGCTAATGGGAAAATATTAGATTTATAAATAAAGTCCTACTGGAAATTCATTTATCTGTCTGGGGGATTAACCCGATAAACAAGGGTTTACTGTATAACTGTCGGAGAATATTTATAAACAGTGGGGAGAGTTTCTGGGCTTAAAATATAAAAATAATCATATAAACTTTGGTTTCTACTCAGTTTTTACCATCGCTGGGGTTCTGGAACAACCCCCCGCGACGAGAAGGATTACTGTATTTAGAAAAAAAAAAAAAAAAAATCTTCATCTGTTCAATTGTTGCAAAAGTGCCTGGTCCAGACCAATTATGCAAAGTGTAGATCTTTCCTTCTTTTGATTAAAAGATAATTTATTTATTTTTAAAAAATAACGCAAACCTTTCATAGATATAGAGATTCTTCCCTTGTCTCTCTTTCCCTAAAATGTAAAATTGAAATTTTTTATTTAAATTTAAAACTGACCAGTCATTTAAAATGCTCAGTCAAAGTTTAGTTCACAATTTAAATAAGAGATATCTGAGAAGGAAAGAAGTGAGTTGTATTTAATCTTTGAATAGATTGTTTTGAAGGAAATAATCCCACATAGCTGAAAGCAACAAGATTTAGATACAATTACCATCACTTTTTATTTTGCAAGGTTGTTTTTTTTTTCCTTGTGGTTTTACAATCAGTTAAGGTATAGGAGTCATACTGTACCACCTTTGATATTTAAAAGGTTTTTCTAGTGGACCATCTTCCCTTTAAAAAAATTAAGATTCGGCCTTTTCCTTTTAGTGTACATTTTTTCAAATATTTATTTCAAACTTAATAGTACCTGTACAGAAATTTGCCAAATTTCAAGGACTACAGTATATAAAATTTTATCATAGCAGGAATGGTTTTTGCGTCAATGTTGTATTTTCTTCACCTTCACCCTTGAGAGCACATCAATCCATCAACCTTTTTCTTCCAGCAGCAAAAACCTGAATTTCAATATCTAGCAATCGAAGTTAACACTTGCTACTTTTCTAGATACGTTGTGTAATCAAATTCTCTTTGTGGGAAACTTTTTTCCCTTGCCCGAGAAGTAAATCAGAGGTATTGCATTAATACAAAGACCCTGAAAGACTTCCAACTGTCTTTCCATAAACCCTGACCCACCCACACCCCAAAATACATGTCTTATTTCTGCTTTGAGATGCTATTTTTTCTGGAGCCATGCTTATACAAGTATTTCCCTTTTATCCACCATTAACCAATTCAGAATTTTTTCACTATTATCCAAACCTTACATTGACTCCTGACCCGTCATCCTGTCTCTCACCCAGTTTCAGCTTTATTCACCAGTTCCTCTCTTTGACCATCTTGTAAAATTCGGTGATCCCAAAACTTCACACTTCCTTGAAACCCCTTACTCAGTTTTTTGAGAGCAGCCATACCACTGCACTTCAGAAGAGGTCATCCCCCAAATTAACAATGTTTGGGCCTGACCTCTACCTGAATGGGAGACCATCTAGGAAAAAGCATGGATTACTGCTGAAAGAGGTTTGAGAGGACAGGGGCACTTACCCTCTGGTCTTTATAGTCCCAGGACAGTGATGCATTCACTGTCCTGTAAAATGGTGGTGTCCTTCAGTGAGATCGAAACTGAAATCCTGACTTTCTGTGGTCATAAAGATTCCTGGGCATCCTTCGTAAAGGGCAGAGTGTATCCTGATGTCCATCTAATTGCCCAGCACAGCCTAGTCATTCTAGCATCCTAATCATCCTTGTCTCTAATTTGCTGTATTTTGCAACTTACAACCTAATCAATCAATCAATCAACATTTTATATGAATATTCATACAAAAATGTAGCTCAAAGTGTGGTGGCGTTGGTGCAATTGAGTATTGAGAAAAGGCTATATAAATTTAAAAATTATTAGTATTATTTAAGTCCAAACATACTGATAATGAGGTGGCCTGCACTCAGACCTAAGAATCATGTTGTTCCGTAGCTACAACTCTCAGAATCTGAAGGATGTCAAATACTGGAAATTGTGAAAAATCACGGGCTTGAGAGCTTGCAGCTGTCACATAATAAATACAATCCATGCACTACTTACCAGAAGATGGTCCCTGGAAGCACAAGTAACATGAGTGCAATTAACAAACTATATCAGAAGTGTTTTGTGCCTTCTAAATGCGGATTCTGTATGAATGGGACTATGAACCAACTGTTTTGATGTACAAATTACTTCAGAAGTAAGAAGCAGTGACATGCGGGGGCCCATTTGGGAGCACTGGCCAAAGTGGAGATGCATCTTTTTCCAGTTCTGATCATAGAGTTATGATAGATATAAATTTATGCCTGACTTTTTTTTTCATTTAATATTTATAATCAGAAAGCTGCATGAGTATGTAATTGAAGTCAGAACCTGACTAAGCCCAAACGATACTTGAAATTTTAATCCCTAACCCTAAATACTCTGCATTCTGCTTGCAGTAATTGAAACACAAGTCCACACATAGAGACAGACCTCAGGCATGGCTCTGCTGTGCTCTGCTGGTGTGCAGAAAAATGCATATAAAATGGAACCTACAGAACAGGATGGCTGAGTGCTGTTATTGGCAAAAAGGCCCTTTTTTGGCTTGTAGAAATAAAAAGTCTAACTATTCAGCCGAAGTTGGGTCTGTCCACATGTGACATATACTCTATGGGCCTTGTGATGCACTGGGGCATATCCATGGTTGTTAATAGCTTGCACTCAGTGCCGGGACACATTGCAGCTCCCAACTAGGCAAACGGTGGAAAAATGAATGAATAACGAGAACAATTTGAAATTTTTCATTTAAAGATTAAAACTAACCTTAGCATTCTCTCTGGGAAATACCTGATTGAAAAATATATATGAAAAATTACTTTTAAACTTGATGTCATACTCCACACTGACAGTAGTATTAATATTATATTCTCAAGCAGTAAGCTTAAATTTGGAAGAGAATGTATGATTGATCATTTAGGGGGTTTCGGGAGATTATGAAATTAAAACAACTCATTTTAACAGGCATTTGTTTTAACATACTGAAATTAGTCTATGTTGTTTTAAAATTAACCTTTAGTTAAAATGAAAGTTAGTTTAATCCATGCATCCATCTATTTTAAAACAACTAAATGTGATCTGGAGTCATTGGCTACCAGCCCATGGTGGGAGCACTTGCATATGCATTCCCCTCAGCATAGTACAGGTCCCAGTCATAAAATTAGAATATCATGACAAAGTTGATTTATTTCAGTAATTCTATTCAAAAGTGAAACTTGATATTAGATTCATTCATTACAACAGACTGATGTATTTCAAATGTTTATTTCTTTTAATTTTGATATTATAACTGACAACAAATGAAAGTCCCAAATTCAGTATCCCAAAATTTAAATCAATTAAGACCAATGCAAAAAGGATTTTTGAAATGTTGGCCAACTGAAAAGGGATGAACAGGAAAAGTATGAGCATGTACAGCACTTAATATTTAGTTGGGGTCCTTTGGCCTTGGTTACCGGGTGGCGTGCCATGGAGTAGATCAGTTGTGGCACTGCTCAGGTGTTATGAGAGCCCATGTTGATCTGAGGTGGCCTTCAGCTCTTCTGTTTTGGGCGATGTATTATCTTCCTTCACAATACCCATAGATTTCTTGAGGGTTAAGTAAGAGTTTGCTGGCCAATCAAGAACAGGGATACCATGGTCCTGAACCAGGGATTTGGGAGTTTTGGCACTTATACAGGTGCCAGGGCCTGTTGGAATAAATCTGCATTCCATAAAGTTCGTCAGCGAGGAAGCATGAAGTGCTCTAAAACTTCCTGGTAGATGGGCTGCGTTGACCTTGGACCTCAGAAAACACAATGGACCAACACCAGCAGATGACATGGCACCCCAAACCATCACTGACTTGGAAACTTTACACTGGACCTCAACAACGGGGATTCTGTGCCTCTCCCCTTCCTCCAGACTCTGGGACCTTGATTTTCAAGGAAATGCAAAAATTTTTCATCAGAGAACATAACTTGGGCCACTCAGCAGGTTTTGTCTTTAGCCCAGGCAAGACGTTCCTACGCTGTCTCTTGTTCAAAGTGGCTTGACACCGAAGGGGAAAGAATGAAACCCATGTCTTGCATACGCCCGTGTGGTGGTTCTTGGAAACTGACTCCCGCTGCAGTCCACTCTTTGTGATCTCCCCCCCAGTTTTGAATGGGTTTTTTTCACAATCCTCTCCCGGTGCGGGTTATCCCAATTGCTTGTACACTTTTTCTCGACATCTTGTCCTTCCTTCCCTCATTGTGATTGGACACAGAGCTCTGTGAACAAAGCCCTTTTAAATGACCTTTTGTGTCTTGTCCTCCTTGTGCAAAGTGTCAATGGTCGTCTTTAGACAACTGTCAAGTCCAGCAGTCTTCCCCATGATTGTGTAGCCTACAGAACTACTGAGAGACCATTTAAAGGCTTTTGCGGTGTTTTTGAGTTAATTAGCTGATTAGAGTGTGGCACAGGTGTCTTTAAATTTAACCTTTCACAATATTCTAATTTTGAGATATTGAATTTGGGACTTTCATTAGTTGTCAGTTAAAATCATCAAAATTAAAAGAAATAAACATTTGAAATACATCGTTGTGTGTAAAGAATGAATCTAATATACTCTACAAAAATTTCACTTTTTTGAATGAAATTACTGAAATAAATCAACTTTGTCTTTATATTCTAATTTTATGACCGGCACCTTATGTTAGTTTATTCTAGCAGAGGGTGGCTGCAGGTTGTTGTTTCAAACCAGTTGCTTAATTAGTAAATCCTACTAATAACAGGTCTTATTTAATATCATGACTTGTTAGCGTGTTTATTCTGCCCTGTCAGGTATTTCTTTTATCATAGATTTTTCTCCTTTCTAAGGATATTATCCAAATGATTTGAAGCCTAAAATTAATGAGTAATTTTCAGTTCTTCACTTTTTTCTCTTCAGTTTCCTTCTGAGTACTTTATTAAACCAAGTACTGCAGTGAATCACACAACTGTAAATGGAGACAAACTAAATGGAGAACTGTTGGTTTCTTTGTTTTCTTTCGTCTTATTGCTAAAAAGAAGCAATTAAACACAGTGAATGCAACCTCAAGATTAAAATAAGCTTAAAGGGTTCAAAATTTCTTTACAAGCAAGACAGAAATGAAGCAGAAAAAGGTCACTTGAGCAATAAATGTTTCATCAGGGTAAATTTCTCGTGAAACAATTGCATTGAACAAACACCTGCAGCCCTCAGGGGAGGTGATGGGCCCAAATGAAACCTCAGAAACATAAAACATTTGAAGCAACTGTGTTGGAAATCATGTCGAGCTGTAAAGCATTTGACACTCGCCTCTTTGACATCTCCGGCCATTTTCATTAACATTACACAAACTCATAATCAAGTCCAATGACATCTGTTAAACTTTTTATTACTTTTACTTTCTGCAGCTGTTGATTGTCAATGAAGAGAAGGGGTTTTCAAGCTGCTTTGAGGGGTCTGATGTCTAAATAAATTTAACTAATGCTGACAGGTGGAATATACTATCAAAAGCAAAAGTTTAATAATAATAATAAAAAAATATTTATTATATAGCCCTTTCAGAGTCTCATAAAGAAACAGCAGGTATATGTAAAATTGGATCAGATGTTTCCTGAATAGAACATTAAAACATTCTGCCTCCTGACAAAAGCTCGGGCTTTTTAAAACGTCTATGTAGAAATATTTGTTTTGCAGTGCTGCAGTTCAGATGACTTTTATTTACTTATCCCATGCAGCCTTTAACAAGATGCATCACAAGGGACAGGTGTTGCTGACAAAATCAGGTCTTTTTGGGAGTTTGGGTCCAGATGTGCTTATCCAACTACTCCTTCTTGTCAGTACTTGAGTGATCTTTATGTCCACCACTGGATGAATTCGGAAAGATTCTTTACAGCTTTTCATCTTATTAATGCAGAAGTCCCGAGGTTCCCACAAATTGCAGAAGACGCATTAATTCTGATTCTGTTTTGAAGACAGTTATAATTTTATTATAATCATGTGAATTTCCCCTTAGGATTAATAAAGTATCTATCTATCTATCTATCTATCTATCATCTATCTAATTAATTATGCAGCACACGCTTTTAGTCACATGTCATTTTGGATATCAACAATGCATTTCAGTTCAGATCTGAAAATCACGAACACTAAAATGTTAAATGAGAGTCTCTTGTTCAGCGTCTGTCAGCCTCTCTGCATTTTTTGACATGGGTAGAACAGAAGCTCAACTATTTCATATGTGTGATGCCTTATGAAAAGTTGCTCATCAATTTACATAGACAAGACTCCACCAAGAAATGTGGTGTACCTGAATCTTTCATAATGTCTCTTAAAACTATTTATTAACTTAAAGATAAGTACTACGAACTGTTTTAAAACGCTTTATTTTTGCTTTGACCATACCCATGTGCAAGTTCAATGTGGAACTGCAAGTTTTGATCTCTGTTGGAACTTACCATGAGATGAGAGGGCCACATCTTTACTATTTGAGCAAAAGAAGACCAGTGGATTAAATGATCAATAGGGCTTCTGACGCAGAGAGACCTTTGACATCATGGAACTAAAGTGCCTCAGGATCCATGAAGGGCACATTTGAAACAAGACTTGAAGCGAACTTGAACATTTGCGCTTTGAAAGCTTGACCGGTGTAGCCATGTCAGTATCGAGCAGCCCATCGCTATCTACAGGGCCAACATTGCTCACTCACTGTTCTGGCATAAGATGTTTATGCAGAAACTACCCAAAATATTCAGAAAGTAGAAATAAACACAAACTAAAAATAAACAATTTTTCTTCATGCAGAGGACATGATGGTTCATATCCTGTGTGCCCAGAGAGTGAGATCTTGAATAGCGTATAAACAATTGCAGATTTACACAGGGCATTATATTTAAATTTAAATATTTAAATGCATGCTTTTTCTTTCATTTTAATGGTATATTTTATTACATTTTATATTGTAGAGCCGCTAAAGGAGTTTCTTTAACATCTTTAAATGTCGAATGCAAAGTGTTGCTTTAACACTGTGTGATACATAACTCAATTGCAGTAAGATCGCTGGGGCACAGTCTGTTCTGGATGCAGCCATGAACTTTTTTTAATGGTATGTTACTTGGTTAGATTAAATCCTTTCGAAAGTTTTATTTTCCTGCAACTACTAATAGTTCTTTATTTTCAAACCCCAAGTTTTTCACTATACATAGGACCAATTATCCATGCAGAACATAAATTCTTATAAAACTGACAAAATAATTTAGTGCTGCAGGTTTTTTGTTGTTGTTAAAGTGTTTTCCATGCTAGTTGTTTTGTTCACAAATCAACTTTTTTATTTTTCATGAAGACAATATAGCAAATATGTGTTAAATTTACAGTGTGAATTTGTTACTAATGATATATTAGGAAAAGAAGATATTTTCTTTGTCATAATAGTTGAATTGCTTCTGAGATAAACTTTTTCTGATAAAGGACTTTGGTTTTCACTACCTCTGTTGTCTTATTTTAGACTAACTAAGTGAATTATGTTTCATTAACATTTTATTTTTTTTTTTAATTGCTAAATTTGTAGATGGGACCTGTTGACACAATTGGACGGGAGTAACCCCAAACATTTTATTTTTTCCATAATGTATTAATGATACAATGTCTGGTCATACACCTTTGTTTGCCCCCAATTCTTAAGGCAAACAATGTTTAATAAACCCATAATGCCTTGGATCCCAGCTAAGTGTATAAAGCTCTTGCCTCCACATGGGACATCTGGAAAATCAGCACTACAGTGTCATGTCTGGGATTAAACCTTCATCACATCTTAACCTTTTGAATATATTTTAGTGAAATATTTAGATTGTTATTAGTAACTCTAGAGATGACATTAATTATTTCCATTTTCTTTGCACATCTAGATGTTACACAACCATATAGCCTGGTGTGAAAATTTTTTAAGATTTAAGACTATGACAACGCAGGACTTTCAGTGCAAACTGAGCAAGCTTCAGCAAAAATTTAGCCTTATGATCCATAACTCATGGGTCCATGGCTACCATCACCCTGTGTCTGACTGTTGGTGAAGTGGAAAGCCTCCACACATTCATCAGATTGCCACCACAACAGCTGCATCTGCTACTGACAGACTGGTGGACAGTGAGGTGTTGGGGGGTGGGGTTTCGCAGGATGGACTGATCCTCCAATCCTGCTGATGGTCTCCCTGAACTCCTTATCTTGGTCTTGTACCAGGGTCTACAAGGATGGTCAATCAGTAATCATTTTCTTTATGGCACATCCCTCATACCAGATCTGTATCCTGCTATGGGTCCCATGGCCTCATCTTTTCTTCCTCCCTGGCCGGCTCTCCCACTGGCAGGTTGCCTACTGAGAATGACCTCCCTTCTCCCCCCTCCCTCTTCAGCTTCAACTCCAGCTTTGAGGTTAGTGTCCGTCCAGCAGGAAACATCAGTAGGAGCATGTTTTCCGCCAAAAAATTTCCGGCTGACAAACTTGATTGCCTGCCTGAAAGGAGCCAGTACTGACCACATCCAATATTCCAGTGGCGGTACCTGGGGTCTGGTCTGTTTCCACCAGGCAGTGGTGTGTGTCCAAAAATTTCCACACCCACCCACTTTTGTAGATGTTGATTACACCGTATTGCTCCATCACAAACCAACCTGTGATGGGACGGGTGTGCTGCTGCTACATTTTTTGAATGATCAGAGAAAATGGTTTCAACCTGTGGTCCATCCCTTAAGTTTGCCCGATCCCAGATAAGTTGGGAAGAACCAGTGCACCACAATGTTGGTACATAAGACACGGGTCAATTGCTATGCCACTGCCTGACACCATGCTGCCTTTCTGGAACTAAGTTTAAGACCTGACCCTGAGGGGCAAGCAGATCATAGACCCAGATAGCTTCCGCTAGACACACCAGCTTCAGCAGAGCATGGCAGTGGCTATGGGCCCATTGCATAGCTGCGGGTTTCCCCATTTCTGGAGGTAACTTGCCCCTGGCAGGGGAAGCTTGTGGAAGAGTATGTGAGTGCGATGGGATTTATTCCCATTGGCCCCTAATGGTTCCACAGTATAAAGGGGAGGGTGCCCTAATGAGCAGCAATTATCCCACTACCCCTGCCTGCTTGTCCCACATGTCGGTGGTGGTGGTTTTGACACCTGGCAACAGGCTTTGGGGTCTGAATTTTGCACCCTTGCCAGGGAATTGCCTACAACCCAAAAAAGCCCTAGACTGGGATCTGGAGGCCTGTCACCCACCTCTCCCTTTACTGTCAGAGCTGCTCTGGACTCAGTGGTGCATCCAGTGTCTGTCACTGTTCTCCTTTTATCAACTCAGACCACAGAGTCAACAGTGGCAGCTATGGAGGGTTCACCCAAATTGTCCTCCCTTGCTGCCAGGGTCTAATTCTCTGTGGATGATGCACTGCCCATCCCCCTTGTTGCTGTGGTTGCGGAAGCCTCTATTGTCTCCATCCCCTAGTGTCCCTAGCAATCCAACAGCTCTTTTCTGTCACTTTGCAGGTCTATCTCTGTTGATTTCTTCCCAGAGCCCCCCGACACGTGATCAAAAAGCAGTGAACCTCCTTAGTGGTACCTGTTTGGGATCCACACAGAATTCTGGCGTACAGCTGTTGTTGCGCCGCTTCAGCAAGACGAAGGTTTTGTGCTGGTGGCTTCAGGACATGAATGAGTTGGTGTTACTGACCTCAACATCCATGATCACGGGCATGACCATAACCAAATGCTCCCCCAATCTTCAGTTTTACTTTTTTTAAAACAAAAGAAAAAATGGGGGAAATTTTAAAACCTTTTCACATACACAAACTTCCATAAATATTAGTCAACCATCCTGTGCTACAATTGGCTACAGGAGCTCTTTCTGCCAACAGCCATCAGAATGTAGAAAGGCTCCAACCATCATGCCGGTCTTCACTGTAGCCAGTTATATTGACATATTAACATAGGGCAATATATCTTGAATATGTCCCACTAATGTGCACTTTGTTTTTAGAGTTTGCATTATGTCTTTATGGTATACTTTTGTGGTCTTAGAGCAAGTGAATTTTCCCAGGATCTCAAATAAATACATATTGTGGTCTGGAGTGATAATGATGAATTCCTCAGACAGCCAAGGAAAATATGGGTTTGCAACGGTTGTCTCTTTTCTCGTCCATGGACACCAAAATGAAAAACTGAAACAGAAATAATGCACTGAGGCGTGTGTTCCATAAATGGACTTATAAACGAGGATCGAAGGCAGACATTCTAGTGGAGCATTGTCTGACGTTCACTCTACTCAGTCAATGCGCCTCCTTATGGGATGCCTGGGTTTTATGGCAGTTGGACCAGAAGGGTGAGATCAAAGCCTCAGCAGGCACTCGGTACAGTGGGGAAGAAGGAGAAGACAAAGTTAGTGGCTGTCCCTTCTTCGTCTTGGTGGGTTACTACATACCCTAACTGAGCATGTGAGGAGAACCTCCTTATGTGCATGTGTGACAATATCTATCTTATGTGCATGAGTACAACTCTTTCAATTGTTTATTTACCAATAGTCGAAATGTCCTATTTCATATTTGTTGTGTATGTGATGGTCAATGTGCAAATATTACAAATTGACATCAAAAGAACATGTGTGTTTATAAATGTACTCTGTGATATCCTGCCTACAATGTTTATTTTATTTTGGGATGTTTGCAAAATTACTCCATATCATTGAAAAATAATCACCTAAAGTGGAAATGGAAAAAGATATATGCATGGATGTGTCAATTCCATCCATCCATCCATTATCCAACCGCTATATCCTAACTATAGGGTCACAGGGGTCTGTGGAGCCAAACCTCAGCCAACACAGGGTGCAAGGCAGGAAACAAACTCAGGCAGGACACCAACCCACTGCAGATGTTTCAATTCTTTACCCATTTATTAGTTTAATGAATTGAACATTTTTTAAATGGATGGTGTGGTAGCTATTGATACTATTTCACATTTCCTAGTACATTAGAAATTCCAGGTTATACTGTTGTCTCTGAGTAGTATAGATTCACATGGGCTGGACGAGCATCCCGACCAGAACAGGGATGGTTCCTTATCTGGATAGGAGGCTCCTATCAGGCAGATGACATCCAGCCAGGAGGAGAAAGGGATGGACAGACAGCCCACTGAAAAGATAAGATGTCGCTGTGGGTTTTCACTCCCCAGCAAGCTAGATGGCACCAGCCCTGATATTAGTGCCCAGTGGAACCAACAGAACATACCGGAAATGCAGTCTGGCAGAGCAGCCCGTTGCGGTCACTGGGTGCCAAAAAGGCACTGCATGGAGGCCATCGCTTGTTATAATGGACATTTACATGACCCGAAGGCTCATCAGACAGCAGCCCTGGCATCGGAAGTACCCGGTCCATAATAAAAGACTGACTCTTTCCACTCAACTGGAGGTAGGTAGTGGGTGGTGAGAGGTGAATTGTGAGAGAGAAAATCTGTGTTTGTGTTCAGTGAAGGTATTGTGGTGAATAAAAACCATCCTTTATTTGAACCCAGGACTCTTGGTGTGTTTGTTGAGGTTTGGACCATTGATGCCTTGTTTCCTTTACAGTAGTTTATAAACTTTGTTCATTGTCTATGAATTTTCAGCAGCTACTCAAGCAAAAAGATAAATGTGTTTGTTAATTTTAGGTCTAATTTGCTCTATTGTAGGTATGTCTTTAAGTTATCCTGGAACACACTGGCATCCCATGTGAGGAAAATGATTATATTGCATTTAAAGCCTTTGTGTAAACTGAAGAAATTTTAATCTATTATAACATTAAAATTAGAATGAATTGATCAATACAGGCAGTCCCTAGGTTACATACAGACAGGGACTGTAGGTTTGTATAAGTTGAATTTAGATGTAAGTCGGCATAGGTACATTATTTTAATAAATGCTACTGTTGACCGACTGTAAAACAAGTGTTCTGCCAATGAATGATGGCGTTTCACCTCTCTGACCTTTTTATTATTTCTACTTTATTTTCAGTGGTGATGGTTTTTCTTCTTTACTGTATCACCAGCACTTGATCAGATTTGTACTTCAGAGACATTCTTGAAGGGTGAAGACAAAAGGTTAAGATGAGCTCTTCTGCAAGCACTTGTCACGCTATCACAGCAGGAGGCCCATTAATATGTCTGATGTAATGACAAGAGACAACTTCCAGCTATAGCGTAACAGTACAAGGACTTGTATTGAGAATGAATGGGCAGCGAGGGGTTCATCACCGCCAAACACAGTCACCTCCACTACGTATGCTGCCTGCAGGCCCGCCACTGAGACCATAAGTGTGGCGCAAGGCGGATAGTGAATCACCCACGCCCCATTCAACAGGCAGTCATCCGAGGCACACTAAATAATGATGCCCCTCCCCTGCTTCACCTCAATGGCCTCCGCTCAGCCACAACCGGGTCACCACTTGCAGCCTTACCAGCCACCCACGACAACAAACGGGGCAGCCATGTGGTGAGCAGGCAGTGAAACCCCCGCTCCATCCAGCCTGTGTCCAGTCAGGAGCAGTGCTGCACCACCCCATCAAGCTCCGTCCTGCCACACGGCGATAGATGTTGCCCGTGACTATGGACCCGGGTCACTGCTTGCCACTGGGAGCTGCCGAGGACACTACACTCACGCGAGCAACGAATTGCCGCCTCCAGCCTCTGTCCAGCTTGCAGCATCCCCAGGCTGAAGATGATGGAGCAGCAGTTACTGAGGCAATATGTGTGCAGCTGCGCCTCATTCGTGAAGTCGAGGTCGGATGTCGTAACCTGGGGACTACCTGTATAATGATTTATGGACTCACTGCTTCACAGGTATAAATTCTCTCTTGTCAAACAATTATCTCATAAACTGCACGGTTAATTATACTGTTTATTTTCTATTTATTTTTCATCTGACATATATTTATTTCATATTTTAATATAATTTTCTTTGTAGCATAACATTTGTTTATAAAGTAAATGAGCCCTTCACCAACGTTTAAACTGGTTATAAAATTCATTGTTTTCTCCCTTTTTGGGATAATTAACACAATCTTTTTTCTAATGTTCCAAATATGTTTATGATCAGTGAGCCCTATCTAAAATGTTTTAAAAGTTTGTTTTTTTTGTCTTTTGTAGTTATGCTTCAGCATAACCTCACATATTGACACAAAAATGTCCAGTTAAGTGCTAATTCAGTGGGTGAAAAGGGAGGCAGCCTTCCACAATCTAAAGTTGAAAATCTTGGAAAGTTTTTCACTTTCTGCTCCTGTTGACTTGGTTTTTTGATTTTTGACAGGAGACACAGATCATGGGTTGAAAACTGCAGTCAGCTGCATCTTGGGCATACCAAGTGACACCTGATCCATTAATAGTAGAGATACACTATATTTTGCCATCTTCCCAGGAAACTCTCCTCATCATGTCAGTGAGCTTAAAGTGGTAAAAACAATATATCTATATATATTTCTAGGTAAAGAGACAGACATATGAAAAGCAATTAGAAATACGGTGATTTCTCTACACAATAAACTAGTGCAATTTTCTTGCATTCTTAATTAAAAATATTATTTCCTTTCTTAGATAATAGTTATTGATATAATATAATCTATACATTAATTAATGTTATTTGTGTAACTTTTGCCTATTGTTTTTTAAATTATATTGCAAAAGGGGAACACGTCCTTTGAATAAAACCAAAAAATAAATGCATTTGAAATATATTTGAGTTATAAAAGCTTAGATCTAATACCCTTGAAGTTCAGTCATGTTCTGCCATTCATTAGTTTTAATAATGTTTATTAGTGTTAAGACTAGATATATAATATGTAAACAATTGTGTCCAAGTTTTATAGAACATATGGAAAGAATAAAATAGAAAACATTTAAAAGGCAGCAATAGGGAAAAAAATAAAAAAGATTATCAAAAACTATCCTCAATCACACAGAAGAGGAGGGTTTAAAGCTAGCAATTAACCTGTTGTTACTTTCTTTAAATTATCAAATCAAACAAAATGGGAATCTTATAGTCCTTACTGCTCAGCATTCAACAGTTTAGAAGAAGAGAGTTTTGTGCTATTTTAAACATTAGATTGTTACCGAAAACAAGAAAACATTTAATAATTGCTGGGAAAAGAAGGAAAAAACTATCTTTCATGTCAGGTCGGGTTGGGGGAATGCACTGCTGCCCCACCACACAACGAAACAGCTCAGGATCCGGTTGGCATCCCCCAGGCAGAACACAGTCCAGTCCCAATCCCAGGAAATGACCATCTATCTGCTGTAGCAAAGTGTTTGGGTGTCCCCTTGGCCAGTAACTTGGGTCCTCAGCAAAAACCTACTGTAACTGAGCTCCCCTCAAATGCAGGTAAAGCCTGATTCAGCACAAAGTCAAATCAGCGGACCAAGGATTCTCCGTGAGACACAGCCAAGGTGTCCAGTCTTCATCTCAGGTCACTTGATGTGTCCATTTCTTGCAACCATATAGCAAGACAGGAAGCACCAGGATCTAAACACTAGGACCTTTGTCCTTTGCAGAGATATTGGGAGTCCCTCAACCTTCCCAGAAACCCACATGAACCCCAGTGCTCCCCCCAATCGTCTACTGACTTCATAGGAAGAGTCACCAGAGACATAAATTTGTCGCGAGGAAAGTAAACCTCTCAACAAGGTTGACAATCTCACGCAGACAGACACCCCTGCTGAGGGTTTTGTCCCCAAAGATGTCTTTGAAAGCCTGGATCTTGGTTTTATTTAGGATATCCACAAGCCTAAACTCCTCGCTTGGTTTTTTGAGAGCTGTTAAAATCTGTCTTTGTTCTTACTTAATTCATTTAATCATCAAATAAGTTTAACCATCAACATTTTCTGTGGGTGATTTTCTCCCTATCTTCAAATTTTTAATCAGTTATTGCTAAGAATAAACCTAGAGCTACTGAAATAGCAGCTGTTTCTTATGGGTGATTTCATCATATTAGTGTCTTTCCAGAAATTAAACAATACAAAAAGCTTGTCCAAGTCTCATCCAGGTTCCATTCAGGTTTTGTCATACCACTGTGGACAGAGATAACAATAATTGTGTCATCTTCCTTTCCCCACCCAGTATGCGAAAACGCCCAGTGAGACAACTAATCCCGCCCCGTCCCAAGACCATAAGAGACTTATTTTTAAAGAACAGAAGACATGGAGTTCCCTTCAGCTGAAACACCACTTATAAAAAGCCTTGACAGGCAGCTGTTTATTTTTTGAACACCAGAGGTGACTTTTTCTTTGTATTCGAGCCCTTTAGGTGCTGTTTTATTTGACGATTATAGTAAACAGGAAAGCTGGGGTTTGGGCCCTCTCCATCCTTTATCTGGTTTTTTCATTATCTATAATAAATTTTTAATTTTAAACAAACAGATAAATTTTAAAATCCTTAAGAGTATATTTGTGTAAATGATCCCGTTTCTGACATAATTCATAAGTAATTATTTAGAAATTAATTACAAAAGAAAAAAGTTGCAAAAATTAATAAAATTTTATTTTTAAAAGTGCAGTGAGGATTTGCTACTTTTTCGTCGAAGGGTCTATCTCAGTCAGTCAGTCATATTTATTTTATAAAAGCACCTTTAACACCTAGAAATTACCAGAGCCTCAGATAAAACCCAGATCCGTCCACCTTAAATTTGCACCCTCCATCGCCTTTTGTCCCGTAAATTGGATCTCCCGCCCACTACCATCCCCCTGCAGTTTTCTAGTCAAGTTTTTTCTTAGTTGCTTGGGTTGTATAGAGTAGAATTCAACAAAATCACACCTTTATAAATACTATTCGTTATTTGGAACACATAAATTTCATGTGTGTTTCTATCTTAACAATCTATGTACATAAACCAGTAAAACAGAAACGTTTTCATGCTTTGTAAAAATTGACAACATTAGAGAAATGTATAATATGGGTTAAAACTTGAATTCCCAATATCAAAAAACACTTTCAAAAGTGCAAACAGAACAATCCATTCGTTAACTGCAGAAAGGAAAAACCCAAAAATGGGTTGACCATTTTTCCGCTTTAGGGTGAAACGGTATCAACGTATGGTAATCAAAACTTCCCGGTCATCCCCGGGTGGTCCCTTTTAGAAGTGAGCTGCTTTATTACTTTTTAGAAAAAA
>NW_024383078.1:0-7946 GCF_016835505.1 Polypterus senegalus | reverse complement strand
AATTTAATAAAAAAATTTAGTGTAGAAATAAAACCAATCGGGGCAAGGTTTGTAAAAAAAAATTTTGGCCCCGGGGAAATTTATTTTTCAGGCAAGTAGCAATGCAAAGCAGGTGAACT
Source organism: Polypterus senegalus (assembly GCF_016835505.1). Taxonomy (NCBI): domain Eukaryota; kingdom Metazoa; phylum Chordata; class Cladistia; order Polypteriformes; family Polypteridae; genus Polypterus; species Polypterus senegalus. The sequence continues at coordinate 7,827 of NW_024383078.1, read as the reverse complement.
AAAAAAAAAGTTTCCCTATTTTAGGCATAAGATCCCCGGCACGTAGTTTTTTTGGGAATTTTTGGTTAAACCTCCTTGAAAAGAGGGTAATTGTCTGTCTCCTTTTACCACAATCCCATTTGATAAAAAGGGAAAAAAAAAAAACAAATGGGTGGAAATTCCTGTTTAAAAAACCCAGCAGAATATTCTCTTGTTTAAAAGGAAATTGGTCTGTGGTGTTGTATTTCCATTTCAAAAAGGTTTTTGATTTTCTTCGATATCCCCCTATTGATGTTTTTATTTTTCCGGGCCCCCATGACAGAGGATTAGTGGACTCAATTTAGCGTCGTCAGTCATTGTCCAACCCGCTATATCCAACAAAGGTTCATGGGGTTTTGGACCAACCCCAGCCATAAGGGCGGCCCAAAAAATCCGGAGGGCCCCGCCCCCGTCACCCCACTAAGGAAATTTAATCCCCAAATGCCCCAAACCTCCCGTTGGATTGGGGAAAACGAGCCCCCGGGGGGAAACCCAGCAGCCAAGGAGAACAAAAACCCGCAGGGAGGCCCCGGGAAAAACCCAGGTCTCGAACGGGGGGCAGTGCCTCCCACTCGCCACAGTATTTTGACCAATTTAAATTTTTTTTTTTAATACAATTGTGTTTTTAAATGTCTTAACCAATTTTTTTTTGTGTTTGGGAAGATTTTTAAAATTTTCCTTCATTTTGGAGGCCCAAAAAGGTTTATTGAGCTTATTTATCCAGGCTCAAAGTCCTTGAATTTCTTTTTATGAAAAAATTAGCCCATTGTTTTTCATTCCCTTTCCCAATAAAAGGTTTTTAAATATATTTGTTTTTTTCTTTCCAGTGACTTTGGGTTTAGATTGTTCTGTTTCGTAATTGTGCCTATTTTTTTTTATTTATTATCTTGTTGCCTTTTGTCCATATTTATAATAAAAGGGATATTAATCTTTTGGGTGATTTTTTTTGGTCATCAAAAGAGTGAAAATTTTTAGAAAAGGGGGAAAATCCAACAGGTATGTATTCTTCAGTTTATCCGTCAGCCCCATCAAGGTTTCTACAGCCGTTTTGAATTTTTTTTCTTCCACTTCCAGGAGGCACCCGTTCAGGAGCACCCAGAACATGCCCTGGAACCGCCGCCCGGCTTTGGAGCGACCGCGAGGGATTCCCCCCGGCCCAGGTAAAGCTTCAGGCACAGAAGAGCTTCTGCTCAATAAAGCGGAGGTCTGAGGCTTTTTTTGCGCAAAACAGAAGGACTGGGTGCGCTTTGGGTGACTGCCATGACATTGCTTTCTGTGATGGAAAAAAGCTCCTACAACAATGCCAATAAAAACCCTGATTTTCCTTTCATTTTAACAAAAACCAAAATTTAAAAAAAAAATTTTTTTGGGGAAATTTGGGCAAAAAAAAACAAATGACAAAACTTTTTTCTTTTTGGGAGGGTTTTTACTTTACCAAAGAAAAAAACCGAACAGGGCTTGGGGGGGGCCTTTTAAAACTTTTTGATCGACAGGTTCAGAACTCAAAGACCCCGCCTCTCACTTGAGATTTAAGATGGCCCCTCCTGTTTAGGGGTCATTTGGGTTGTGCAGGACTTTGATCAGCAGTGTTGAGGGGTGCCCCACAATTTTAAAATCTTTACGGCCCGTCTTTTCCCCTTTGGGAATGAACTGGGTTTTGCATGATGGGGGTCCAAAACACCTTAAATTCAGAACAACATCTACTAATAGTCCCATTTTGGGAGGACTGGTTTTCAATGGGGTTTTCTTTTTTAAATGAAAGAGAGGGTCCGAATTAAAGCAATGTTCTTTATCAATGGAAACCCTTTTTTGTGGGGTTTTCCCTGAGACTTTTAAATTGCAGCGGCAGAGTTACGGGAAATTTGAGGCATTCCATTGAAATGGGAGATCAATGGGATAACGGGGTAGGAAAAATTCAATGTGCCCCGCGTTTTTTTTGAATTTCACGCTTCTCCGCTGCTTTATAAAAACTATATAAGGGATCGCTCTTCTTCAGTTCTGTATTGTTTTTTTGTTTGTTTTTTAATTCTTATAGTTTTTTAGCTATTGGACTTACTTTACTGTTCAGGTACCCATTTCCCTTTTTTTAACCGGGGAATGCTATGTTTTTTGTTATTACATTATAGATATTTATTGATTCTCTTTGTGTGCCTTCTATAAAGACCCCGCTTTTTTTTTGAAAAGCCTTTACACCCGCTTCTCCCTTTTTTTTAAAACGAATACTATGCCCCCTTGTCCTTTAATTGTTTTTGAACAGGGTTTATCATGAAAGTGATCATTTTCCTGCTCAGTCGTTCATGTGAGCTCCTCTTGTGATGTTAAATGTCCCCGGTTTTTTTTTGTTAGCTAAGACCCGGGACTTAAAAATTTCTTGTGCAATTTTAACTCCTACAAAGGATCAAAGTCTTTTTTATACCGGTCTTTCATTACAACAACAAATTTATTTTATAACATTTCATACAAACAGGCCTTTTTTTAATTAAAAAAAGAAAAAAAAAAACACAATTATAAAAAAATAAATCAAATTTAAATTTAAAAAAAAGAGTATTAAAAAGGGGAAGAAAAAAAAAACCCAGGGCTGGAAAAAAAAAATCTTTGGGATTCAGACTGAGACTCCCAGTCCCCCTGCTTCTACAAATAAATGAAACAGTCCTCTTTGGGTTTGATTCTCCGGGAAAGGGGTTGAAGATGATGGGCCAGACTTTCCTTAATCCATCCCAATTTTTGGAGACATAAGCTTTTTAGTAGGTGGAGGGGGCGGAACCCCAAAAAACCCAAAAAAAAACAGAAAAAAGGGGGGGTAAAAAAATTGTACCGGAATAAAGTATTCGGGGTTTTTCTTCAGCGCCTTTTTGGGGCTCTTCCTTTTTTCTCATACCTTTAACGTTCACGGTTCGTTGGGGCATGTTACCACCCGCCCCCGCCATAAACCAACTCCCTTACAGTTTTGGAAAAAATATTAACAAAATGGAAATTTTAAAAAACCCTTAACTTTTTTAATTTGGAAAACCTGCCAAAATTTGCCCACAGGGAAGTTGGGAAAATTATGAGGGGTAGTAGTGGTGAGACCCCTTTTATATATAGATTCAAAACGGAACAAAGAAAAATTTCTAAGAAAAGAGGGTCGGGAAAAGGATTGTTTTAAAGGGGGCTGGCCCCCCATATGTGTCATCAGGTGAGTCAGCACCGGGTTTTTTTGGGGTGTTTTTTCAGCAGTTAAAAAGGCCGGGGGAAAGGTGCCGACTACTTTTTTTGGAAAAAAAGGGGGCCAAAAAAACGGAAAGGGTTTAAAGGAAATTAAGGGGGTCGGACCCCCTCCGCTAATATGTACACGGCAAAACCACCATCTCGCAATTTTCAAAAAAAATTTGCAAAGGGGGGCCTAAACAATAACCACCTTCCGTTTTATTCTCCTCCTCCTCCCTTCCCGCGAAAGATCAAATTAAATGGTGAGTACAGTAGAAATTTTTGTTTCGGTAGGCTGAAAATTTTTAACTTTTTGGTTGCATTAGAAAAATTTTGGTGTTTTGGGGTTATGACATTTATAACCCTTTTTTTTTGAAAAGGGTTATGTGTTGCTGTGGGAGACTCGGGAATTTATGGGTATTTCCCCTTATTTCTTATGGGAAAATAGTCTTGTTCAACCAACGAGTTCCCAAAACACTCAAGAACAATTGAGCAAGTCAAGGGTCCATTTATATAGGGGGTTTCTTAAAAACACAATTACAAAAAACTATTTTGAGGACTAGGTTTTAAAGGAACAACATGGGTCATTCCCCTTTAACTCTGAAAAAATGTGGGGCTGCCCCCATAAGGGGGACCAGCCACAAGTTTAAACAACAGACTTTTTTTTAGCCTGAAACCCAAAAAGGGCCCCTTCATCACACAGTGGATATTGGATTTAATTTACATTCATTTTTTTGAGGGAAAACTGCTGTCTATCTGTAGAGTTAAAGTCTGTTGTGAAATGGCGTTTCCAAAAATTAACGTGAACACAAAACCGAAAAGAGGTGGGGGTTTCATTTAATTTCAAATGAAAAAGGGATCTGAAAAGACCTGCCCGAGACTTCCGGCCATGCATTTTGTCCTCTTGAAAAAAATTCATAAAAAAAAATCCCAAACTCTACTTGTTGTTATTTTTTTTCCCCAGCCCCACTAAAACTTTGAAGTTTTTTCATCAACTGTGTCCAAAAGTTGGTTATCAATGTTTTAAAATCCTTCGTTTTAATTTTTCCTTACTCCGGGAAAAAAAAACCCCCAAGTACCTTTACATTGATGTCTATATCGGGACAATTTTTGGGATCCTTCTTTTCTAGCCCTGTGGCCAAAAAAACCCTAATTTTGATCAGTTTGATACCTAGGAATAAACATACAAGTAAAATAAAGCTTTTTTACCAACTAACTTTGAATTTGATGGTTAAAACAAGCGAGATGATGGGCCCCCATCTCATTTTACGGGAAAATTTAAACTTGAAGATAAATGCCCTTCCTAAGGTCATGGTTCTACAAAACATTCCAATATACATCAATAAATCTTTTTTAAATTAGATTCAATCAAACCTTTATTTGGAGTTTAAAATTTCCACCATTCAAAGGGTGACCCTACAATGACCTAAAGAAGGTGGCATGGCTTTTTACCTAACTTTAATTTTATTACGGGAGCAAACAAAAAAGCTTAAAAGGGTTTCCCCTTCAAAAGGGGCCCAAAAAGACAAAGCTTAAAAAGGGGTGCGCAATTGAGGAAAATAATAAGGCCCGTTTAAAGGAGGACTCAAAAGGTGCGAAACTGGCAGCAAAAAAGGGCAAACGAACAAAATTTTACAGAAAATTTATTAGATAAAGGCAATGATTGAACGTTGGGAAAAAGCAACAATTTTAAAAAACCCCAAATTAAAAATGCTTTAAACTACTTCTAAAAAACATTTCTAAAGTTCTCTATTTTTGTTGTTTCAAAATTACGAAAAATTAGTTTGGGAATGATGAACATTTTTCGTACCGGGGTGCCATCCTTCAACAGAATTGTTGGTTTTTTGGAGATCTTTTTCCGCCGCCTTCTTCCAAAGGCTGATAAGATCGGTTCGGGGGGATTTGCGGATGGGCGCCTGACCCATGTGTCTTCAAGTCTTTCTATGCGACATTTATTTGGTGCTCAATTAGGTCCCCTTTTTTGGCGGGCCCTATTGAATAGAACCATAAAAACCGGGGTTTTAAAACACAAATAGATGAACACAAAGCTTGGTCTTTAGAAATAAAACCCGGATTTTTTATATTCTTTGTCCTTCTTTCCCTGAGAATATGGAACCAATGTAAGGTTTCGTTAGAGAAGCTTTTATCTGGGACCTCTGCATGATAACTACTACTTTCCACACGTGGAAGAATCTTTTTAGGTAAAATAGATTCATCTTAAAGAAATAGATAAAAATGTAAACCAAATAAAGGTAAATGAAAAAAAAATGTAACGAAATATAAGATTTGGTTTAGGAAAATTGAGATGGCTAAAAAAAATGTCCCAAAAGGGTGTGTAATAAACAAAATGTCAAAGGATGACTAAAAATCAGCTGATGTCCTATAAACTAGAATGGAATTGTTATATCACAGGGTGGGTCTCATCTAAAAAATTTAAAAAGAACCAGAATGTAATATAATATAATAACTTTATTCTATATAAATATTTGGGGTGTTTCGGAACCAACAGGTAAAATGTATGCATTGATTAAATCATGTAGTAAATTCAACAGTTTATAAAAGAATCTATCCTTTTTTTCTTGACCATTCTGACTATGCTTTAAAGGACTTTTTTTTGAAGGGGGCTCCTTCAAGGCATTTTTGGAGGGCTTCAAAGAGACAATGAACAGCTTTTCTTCAGCCTGATTACTGAATTGTCCCCTTGAGGATGTTTCTTTCTTTAATAAGATGTTAATTTTCCACAACCTCTCAAACTTAAAGTTTTTTTGTTTGGGGCATTTTGGATTAAATCATTTAGTGATTTGTTTTTACCTGTAAATGTCTTTTCATCCTGTGAACAATTATATTTTAGTTTCCCCTCAAACAATTTTTTACTATTCCAAATTAGAAAACTTTTAAAAGAAATTGCCCCGTTTTCTACCCACCACTTATTCCTATTCCCGAATGAATATGGGTCGTCGAAGACTCGACAACTTTATAATATATAAAGCCATTTTAAAGTCCCCTTTTTTTAAATATCCTAGAGACAGGGGAAAAGGATCTCTTACTCAAAATTTCAGAGAAGGAGGGGGCAGCCCACAAAATTCACTTAAGCTCCATATTGAAAACATTCAATTATTCAACAAGCATTATCGAGACACCTTTTGTTTGAGATTGTCCAAAATGTTTCCAGGTCACGATCCAACTTAAAGTGGCAAACCCAAACTCCAGCCTCACTGGGGCCCCAAAATTTTCTACCCAAAATTTAAAACTTCTGAAAAGGCCTTTTAGACGCTTTGGTGTCACCCCCTCCAATCCACTAACAGCTCAGTTAGTGGGCTCCCTGATGGGCTTAAATTGGAAAGAACAACCAAACTTTTTTCCTTTATAAAATTGGAGTGACTTTTCTTGTGAATCCAGCCCACCCTCTGGGAATTTATGTTTTATATTATTTGAAAAGAAAAAAAACAAACCCCACCCACAAATTTTGCAAAACCTTTTTAAAAACCCGGCAGGATCAATCAAAAATTTTAGTAAGATTTATATTGGGGGAAAGACTCTTCCCCTTTCTCTCAATAGTTTTACTTTTGGGTCTGGTCTTCCCCTGTTTCTCATGTTTTGGGGGTTTAATTGAATTTAGTTTTGTTGTTTTTACTTTATTGTATGGAATGTTTCACATTTTAACAAATTTAATAAAAAAAAAAAACAAAAAATTTGGGGTTTTTTTTTGACTATTTCAAGGTCAGTTATTACAAATGTAATGTTATTTTAAATTTATGATCCTTTTTCTAGGGGCTACCCCCTTTTGGGCTTTTATCAGAGGGTGAAAAAGACACATTTTTTATCAATTAAGAACATTTGACTTTAAACATTTAAATTGAAGCAAAAATTTTAATATATCAGATACTTGATACTATTCTTTATTTCTTATGTATTTACCTGAAGTAAATCATTACATTTTCCCATGAACCCTATATGGGCCAAAAGCTATTTCGACTTTTCTAAACTGCCCGTGGCCTAAAAAAGCCCAAGAAATTTTTGCATTATTTTTAAACTTTTAGGACATTGGATGGCGGACCCAAAGGGTCTGGGGTTACTGATGAGGGCACGAGGCCAGGGCCCGGCGCTTTGGAGGATGCACTGTACAGCACATTGCTGCCCCCCACATAAAAAACTGTCTGGGATCCCTTAACCTGACAGGCAATACGCGGGCCAGTCCCCCCCTGAAAAGATCATCTTTTATGCAGCCAAATGTTACGTGGGTTCCCCCCTGGTCCCGCTTTCGAGTCCTCAACAAAAGGGATCCCGCCAACCGGATCACCCCTGGGAATCATGACACAAAAGTCAAACTCACAAGGGTAGTCCTATTGACCCATGGGAAAAACCATTCAACACAAACAAACAATTTACCCGGATTCTCCAAAGAGACACAGTACCAAAGGAGTCCAGACTTATCTCTGGTCACTGGGTAGCATCCATGTCTCAAACCATATAGAAAACAGGAAGCACCAGGAGCATCATGTTGTTAAAAGTCCCCAGAAGTACCAAAAAAATGGGTCGGAAAAAAAAAAATAAAAAAAAAATTGTTGCGCGCCCCCCAAAAATCCCTAGAGTAAATTAAAGGGGTTAAAAACGCCCGTTTAA
>NW_024383077.1:0-6005 GCF_016835505.1 Polypterus senegalus | reverse complement strand
TAAGCGATATAATAATAATAATAAAAATTTAAAGTTTGATAATAATAATAATACTGTCTGATAATAATAATAATAATAATATAATAATAATAATAACAAAATAATAATGCATGACAGTAATAAATAGTGTACTAATCTTTTAAAGATAAATAATAATAAAATAATAATCAGACAGAACCAAGAGTGTTTGTGGTTCTATGATAAAATGTAATAATTATAATCCAGTGTTTGTATGCTTGTTACGAGTGTAGGAAAGTTGTGTGATTGTGTCATCCGGATGTAAAGCTCCAGAAGCAGGTAAAAGAAGGAAAGGAAAGAGTGATAAAGGTTAAAAAAGAAGTAAAAAGAAAAGGTGCTAGAGGTGTGGGTGGTGAGAGAACAGGTGATCCCATATAGTTTCAACACAAAGGTTTCATTTTACCAAACATCTCCACAATCACTTCCTGGTTTCCATCAAAATGCCAGCAGTCTCAAATTCTCACCGATAAACATGATAAATATACCTGAAGAGACACTTTAAGGAAATTTAGGAAATTTTGCTTGGAGAAAGGGTCGGCTTAAATACCAGTCATGGCAAATACATATAATTTATAGGTAGAGAAGGGGTTGGCTAATATACCGAGTGGCTTGTATTCTGGGATCTACGGTAAGTGGGAAATAGGTCGAAAATTGTTAAGACTGTCAGCATCAAGGCCTAGACTTTTTAAACATTGGGGTTACAGAAGCAATTTTAAAAGTGAGCAGCACAGAGCCAGTGTCACGGGATGAGTTTATTATTGTTGTAACAGTCAGGATTATGGCATGAAGGCAGGATTTAAGTAATGTGCTGGGGATGGGGTCCAGTACACAAGTAGTCGGCGTTATCTTACAAAGCAGGTTATTAACAAATGCAGATGTGACTGATGAAAACTTAGAGAAGGAGCTGGATGGAGGGGAAAACAGGAGAGATATAAACAGATGATGTATTTATGTTAGTTTAATTATTCAGATCTTTAATTTGTTATGGAAAAGTGGAGGAATTCTCACAGACTTCAGTAGAAGAGGGAGCTGGGCCAGATGCGGTACTGGTAGTTTATTAACTACAGAAAACAAAACCATTGAGGGTTATCATGGCCACTTTCTATTATTCTGCCATAGTGGCGTTCTTAGCAGCAGTTTGTGCTTCTCTGTAATGGCCAAACCAACAGTCTTCTTTTCCTAATTTCTTCAGCTATACTGGGCTTTCAGCGAGATTCCGAAAATTTTCCACTGGCATCACATCAGGAATGTTTCTAGCCTATTAAGTTCTGTCTACAAAAAAAGTGTAGCGGCCTCATGTATAAACATAGCACATGCACAAAATGTTGCATATACCTGTTTCCATGCTTACATCGTCATGTATAAAACTAAACTTGGTGTAAAGCTATGCAAATTCTCACGATAGCTCAAACCATTGCATACGAAGTTTTCGCTCGGTTTTGCAAACTGGCGGCACCCACTCAGTAAAGCAGTGCTACTGTTCCTCTGTGGTTTCCCTTTATTTTTTCAGATTCACATCCCTGATGCGGTTTTATCAAATACACTGAAATTAACTGCATATCGTTTTTTAGTTTATGGCATCTGATTGTAATTAACCTGTAACCATATAATGGTGCATGAAATGGCCAAATTATTCCAAATACTATAGATGCTTTAGTGTTGTTACTCTCAGTGCACCATTCAGAGTATTTTAACCCACTGTATCTGAGTGTGGAATCACAGCTATACAGCAGCTGATTGGAAAGCTCTACAGCAGATTGTGTCAAGAGCGGAGAGAATTATCAGGATACAGCTTCTAGCACACACTGCCTCAGCCATGGGCATAGTCGGTTTGAACTTCTCCCATTCGGCAAATGCTTCAGTGCCTTTCCTGTATGGACCTTGTGGTTCAGAAACAGTTTCATCCCAAGAGCTGTAAATTGACTCAATCAGTCCATCAAGTGCTCCCGGTAGAACTGTTTGTAATTATATGTACATTACCTCACTGCAAACTTACACCACAGTTCTAATTTTGCACAACCTGAGCCACTTATGCTTTCATATTATATATTTTTCATTGTTTTTTTTAAATCATATTATTATTGTTATTTTACCATTTTATAGTAAAATAAGTCTATGGAGGATCTGATATCTATCTATCTATTGAATCTCATTGTACCATAAAATAACAATAAAGGAATTCAATCTAATAGAAGTGAGCATGTATTTACTGATGATGACGACTGGCTTTCAAGTCAATTTTTATTTCCAGATGCTATCATCTAAGAGCTCTTGATATCATTTTTAAGATGAAATGCAGTAAAGTATATGTATTACATTATACAGATAATTTTTTAATTTCATTTAAATAATGTATACTGTTAATAATTAAACGTATAGACACGGTGGACAGCAGTAGCAATGAACTGGCGCCCTGTTCATGGATTGTTCCTGCCTGTGTTGTATGCTTGCTGAGACTGGTATGACTAAGCATGGATAGATGGATGGAATAATTAAACACAAAGATATTTCCAATGTTCTTTAAAGGTTTTGAAGAATCGCATTCTAAGCTTATGATGGCTTGACATTTATTAAAGAGCTTATTGTGTGGTGATTGGTTACTTGAAGAAAGAAAATGAAGGACAAAAATTGTGGGTTAGTACATTAGAAAGAGACAGCAGCTGCAATAAATTAATTTAATCAAGGGTTGATAATGGCGAGCAAGATCTTATGGAGGGCGGGCAGGGTGCCACCGCGTCTCATGTTTAATATATGCTAATCCCTATCATCATGAAAATTATATCAAGTATAAATCTTAGTATTTAAAATGTTCAGAGAGCTGTAATATCATGAATGTAATGTATTATGTGTCCTATCGATGAAGAGAAAGCCTGTTTAGAAGCTACATAGTGATTCACACACAAAGAGTACAGAAAAGAAGAAGATATAGAATATAAAACATTTAATGTGCTACTTTTAGTTACAATGGGATCTGAGAAACTAGTAAATGAAACAATTTTAAGATGACAAAATAAACTATGTGATTAAAGTAAAAATTTTGACCTTTTTTCTCCATTTGCGTTCCTGTTTATTTTCTTTTTTCTACACTCTAATATGCTTCCATATGACACTCAGACGGTGGGTACATACATGCCCTTTCACAGCACCTTTGACATTCGACACCTTTATTATTTCGGCACTGTGATGCTTTCTTGAACTTGAAGTTTTGAGTTTCTTCTGCACTCAGTGTCACTAATCAACTTTCTTTTGTTGTTTATACCACTGTTTAAACCAACAAATAGTAAGTTTTTCATGTCTCCACTTGGTATTTGCTAAAATTCTTCTCTTTTTTCCCCTGTGCTTTGCCATTGTCTTTTCACTGAATATTCAAAGAGGCATATTCCTGGGAGAAGTCGGAGAGAGCAGGTGCATACACATGTTACATTTTACATTGACCTGGATTTATGTAGCGGAAGAACATGGAAGTTGACATATGCACAAATTTATACATCTGGATTTTTTGTGTGTATAAACATTTCTGTTTTTGTCTGTAAGCTATGTTTTAGTGTGAATTCTATGCACACCATTATACATGAGGCCTCAGGTCTCTTAGCCATAGAGGTGGACTGGGATGATAAGTGCTTGAAGTAGTCACATCTTAGTCTTGATTGTTGTATTTTTTTTTTGCTAAGTGAACCAGTTTAGTGACCCAAAGGTAGCAATGGCTTGACCGAGGCTTGAGAACCTCGGAGGTAGAGGCTATTTTCTTCACCAGTATGACTAAGCCAAGATATATGAATTCCACTACTGCTCAAGCTGAATGCCATAAAGGTAGACTGCAGCTGAGATCTGTAAGACATCATTGCTTTTGTTTTTCAGCATTGATTTACATCCCACATCCCACACAATTGTGCCTCACTTGTGACTGTTTGTAGAGTATCTGCATAAACATTTTCAGCCATAATGCATTGATCACCATTTTGAAAGTAGGTGCGATGTGAAGTCTTGTCAGACATCTGTTCAATAGGGTAGTCTTTTGAGAATGCCCCATTGGTTTCAATACAGCTTGTGTTTTTGTATGTTTTCCAAATAGTTGGATGCTCTTGTCATGTACTTCTGCTCTCTGGAAGTCCACAACAGGGCTGTCCAGTGAATGAACCAGAGGCAGCTTTATAGTTGGTAAGTAATTAGGATAACATATTGAGATTTAAGGAAAGCCTGAAAGCTTACTTGTTAATATAATTTTGCTCTTCCATGTGGTTTCACATGGGCGAGCATGACTATAGCATTAAAATACATGGATAGAGGATGGAAACATTGACGGGAAAAAAAATCAAAGGACAAACATACAGAATAAAACCTGCCTAAGCCTCCTTCAGCTAGATGACTACAAAAAATATAAAGCACATAAAGCCTAAGCTACAATTAAGTGGATAAGGAATAAAGAGGTAAGTTTTCCCAGCTGCCCATTCAAAAAAAATAAAAATGATAAAACATTAACATCCAGTCATTTTTTAAACTCACTTTTCCAGAGCAGGGTCATGGGGAAGCTGGAGGTTATGCCAGCAAGCATCTGCCACAAAGCAGGACCAATCCCTAGAGAGCGCACCAGCCACCACAGAGTGAATGCACATACACATACAAACCCAAGTCCAATTCAGCATCACTTAATCAACCTAACCTCCATGTCTCTTGACTGTATAATAAAACCAGAGTACTCAGAGGAAACACATAAAAACATGGGCAGAAAATGCAAGCTCCATGCAAAGAACAACTTGACTTGAACACTAGCCTCCATGCGGAGGCAGCAGTGCTCAGTGCTTTTTTTTTTTGTCTAAGTCAGCTGAAAAGAAAGGTGAAGTTTGTATGGAAGAGTAAAATGTCTCCAAACAATGTAAAATTACACATTAGATCTATGAAAATCTATTTGCTTCAAACCATGCCTGCATGAAATATTACTGTTAGGATGGAACAGTACTACTGTACAGGTGCATCTCACTTCCTGCTCCCAGATTATCTTCTTATACTGTACACAATGGCAGCGGCACCACCATCGTGATTTCATTCTGGCTACAAGGAGCTGAGCATTCGCTCCTGCTCTACTCAGATTCTGAGCAGTCAGCTATGCACTTTAAAAATTATTTTTATGTACATACACACGCTTATATAGTTTATATAAACTTTGTAGTACAATATCCAAAATAAATAAAATCTGTTGCTATCTGAGCTATATAGCTATCAGAGTAATCAATAAGTAACAGTACAGTTATTTTTCTTTTCTATTGTATGGTAAATGTGCTTTACTGTTTCTTGAGCATCATCAATAAACAAGTACTCTATATTGTTAATGCATTCCAGACATTATAAAGAATAATAACAAAATCAGTGACATCCTTGATAAAATTTTCATTTCAACTGTAAGAGAAATTCAAACCTAGCATAGACTTCATAAAAACAGAAGACATTCAAATTTAGAAGACACAATCTTTATCAGAGAGACTTTCCTGATGTTTTATATTACTGCTCATGATCTCAATTGTTTTTTTCTCCATGTGATCACAGATTTAATTAAGAATAATAAATATTCTGTATATAATGTAAATACAAGGCACTGCAACCTTTAAGGTCACATCACTTATTATAAGTCCAGGATTGACCAAAACCTCATTTTAACTTACTCTGAGAAAACTAACAAAAGGGCAATACAGCTTTAATAAATGGCTAATGCATAGTTGTAAAGGCATACTTCAATGAGTCTCCGAAATCACCAAAGCACAATCATGTTTTCTCCTGAAAGCATTGAGTTCTAAATGGCCCTCCTCGTGTTGTTACCTAAAACATAAAGAAAAATATTAAAATGTTAGAGCTGAGAAATCCTACAGGGGACCTATTGTATTTCCTTTGGGAAATTTTAGAAGATTATAAAAACCTCAGCAACTGGCCTTTTAATTAGAATGATACATTCGCCTCTTAAAAGGAAAAATTTTTTTGGGATCATCCCCCAAAAA